>NC_083758.1:600000-782500 GCF_033458585.1 Syngnathus typhle
TCCTAGTCGTTGAGACTTTGCAAGGTGGTCAGTTTGCAGAGGGCGCTATTTCGTTTGCTTTTGATTTATAGTGCACTCCCTTTGGAATACTTCCGGTTCTACTTTTTTTTTTTTTAACCTTTTTTTAAGCGTATGAACAAGTGGCCCTTGTCTTTTTTGTTCATCACGTTTGGAGGCAGATATTTGAAAATAGAAAAACTTTGAAATGTTTGAAAAAAGGGAAATACTTGCTAATAGTGTTGCCAGTGCAGGAATGACTCAATTATTAAATTATTTATCAATATAATTATAAATTATTTTAATTATTGGTGGCATAGTGAAGGAATGGGGTCAAAATACAAAAAGTCCTGCCTAGCTACAAAAACAGATATGCTCAAACCTCATTGAATAAAGAACATAAGCAGACAACTATATTCACATATTAAAGCAATAAAAGAAATATTTCACCACCACACCAAATCAATAAAGAAGACATAACTAGACATTTTTGATAGGTGGTAATGACAAAGGTTTTTATAACTTTATGATCTGATATGTATATCTGAGCACTTTGAAATAAATGTTTTTTGATATCATGCCTGGAGAGCTTAATGACCCTTATGGAACTGTTTAATGCATGCCTGATGATTTTCTAAATCACGGACACTGCCAAAGTCGTCTAAAAATGTTCAGTACTTGATTTTATCTTATGTTTTGACTAATGCTAGACGCCAGTTTTCGATTACGTTTTTTTTCGTGTATAATGCGCCCCCATGTATAATACGCACCCTAAAAATGGCATGTTGATGCTGGAAAAAAGCCTGTACCCATGTATAATACGCACCCAATTTTTTTTTTTATTTATTTTATTTTTTTTCCCCAATGATCGTCACACACGCAGGGAGGCAATGGGTCCCATTTTTATAGTCTTTGGTATGGTCTTAACTAGGCTGGATGTAATTTTTTTTGTTGGCGTTGATTTCTCCGACTGCCCGTAAAGGCACCACCGCGATCAGTGCGGACATGTGAAAAAGGCGTGCGGACGTGAAAAAGGCGGCTCTGTATGGGAGAGACGTTGAAGAGGAATAAAAACACCCTTGGAAACCAAAACTTGCCCCTCGTCGTGACTCGGAGCCGCAACAAATGTTTCGGATTTGTGTAGGGTACATTGTGACAGCAAACGAGCAGGTGATCGAGCAAGCGTCTGATACGAGAGCATTGCGGTCGTATGGAGCGTGTTTGAAGTGAACAGCAGAGACGAAAGGAACAAGGCAAAGTGTTGTGAAATAAAATGTTACCTGTAATACGCATTTTATTTGCTGATTGAAACTAATAGGAAGAAAACAACTCTCGCTCTTTATATAGCTGACGTGTCTTGCGCATCCGTTCTGCGCATCGGATCCATAGTGCGCATGCGCAGTGATACTGCCTCCGTATGACGTCCGGTCCGCGATGGAGATTAAAAAACAAACAATATTTGACAATAACACACCATCAAGGATTGCACCATCGCATCAAACGATGTGTCGTCAATTATGAATTTTACTAAGTGTGTTGGACAGGATGGCTGAATGCGATGCGCGATTGACAACAAACAAGAAGAAAGGTGATTTCAAGTTTTATTTCGAGGGAGATTTGTCATGTCTCGTCCCCAGTTTTGCTATGTGTCTAGGTTGCCATAGTTTCTGTTTGCGTCGCCCCTCCCTTCCTGTGTCACCTCAATCAATGTAACGTGTTTTGTATTTAAGTCCTATCTGCCCCTCGCTCACCGTCGGATCATTGCATGTGTTACTGTCATGATGTCTGTTTGGTTTCTGTTCCTGTCTTTGGTAATGTCACCCTGTCTTTTTGTTCCACGTCTTTGTCGGTCAGTCCTGTTGTTGGTTTTGTTGTACCATGATTTTCTTCAAAAAAAAAGAAAATTGTACCCATGTATAATGCGCACCCCAGATTTTAGGACAATAAATTAGTTAAATTTCGCGCATTATACACGGAAAAAAACGGTACTACTGAACGTTCTGGAAGTGGATGTATGTGCAAGAATGGTTTACAGCAGTGCTTCTCAATTATTTTCTGTTACGCCCCCCCCTAGCAAGAAGAAAACTATTCGCGCCCCCCCTCCCCACCGTGACTATCCTAACTTGTCCTGTAAGTCGTAAAATGTTGCACTGTCGCAAACGTAACAGAAGTAACAATGAGAGCGCCACTGCCCCCTGCTGTGAAAATGCGCAATTACACTTTATTCTAGTACTGCCAAAAAAAAAGCCTGTTCCCCAGGGTCACACGCGCCCCCCCAGGTATAGCACCCCAAGGGGGGCGCGCCCCACTATTTGAGAAGCACTGGTTTACAGGAAGGACACTTATGGAAGGAGATAAAACCGGTAGAGGTGCCAGAGGAAGAGCGGCAGGAGGAAAAACAACCAAAAACCCGTCCAAAGGTGATCGCCAAGGCCGAAAGACGGGATGGAAGACAACAGCCCCCACACACACCAAATCGCCCATAATCAGCACCCACCCCCATGGAGCCAGCTCTCACCGAACCAGCACCCACTCCCATGGAATCAAAATCTCCTGCGAACTCGCCACACCCCCTGACTCATCACCCATCAAACTCGGCCCAGACTGACATGTGCAACTGAATATAAGCTGACCAAAGAACTTTGAACGTTGCCTTTTCTGAATGGAGACGTTCTGCTCTTGAGCATGGTCACACCAAAGGCCCAGCGCTGTATTGTACTTTCCTGAAAACAGAGCTTTCATAACAAGAATTGTGACTGAACTCAACCAACCTGTGTAAGTCTAATTTCTGCTTCAGTGTCTTAGCATTTTCCTAAATTCGAAGAAATCAAACGAGCATGCAGTGAGTAAATTGCATAACAGGTGATTGGCAATGGCTTTTGCCGTAAGGCGCAGATGGCGCACTCCCTAAATTGTGGACAAAATCCAACAATGTTCAAAAATGAACTGTGCCAGGGTTCCACACTTTTAGAGACATATTCGTATGTACAAACCCCCCGCCCCCCCAGCAAATTTACTGGTCACACGTACACACACACACACGCACACACATGCACACACACACACACACACAGGTGCTTGACAAACCCTTTTATAAAAGATGTTCGACAACATTTTTCCTTCAGACCGGTACCGTACAGGGAAGAATACTCAACTTTTGAGAACTCACTTAAACTGATACCGACTACCCAATAGGTCTAGTAATTTTGAATTATAAAAGTTATTGTTAAACCAAAGTCAGATAATTTGAAGCTATTTCATTTAGTCATGACAAAAGGCAAAAAAAGTTACTCTGCAATAGAGTTTCATTTCAAATTAAGCCACTAATACTTTGGAAAAGTGTTATTTCCTACTATTGTACCTTATATTTTGTAAAATCCCAAAAGAGACGTTCAAAAGGACTATTGTGAACGTCACGACACAAATTATAAGACCGCAATTGGACGTTGACATTCAAATTACTTTCGTCACTAAGTAAATCAAGACGATGGAATACAGTGATCCCTCACTACTTCGCGTTTCGTTTATCGCGGCTTCACTACATCGCGGATTTTTTTTCTAAATTAAAAAAAAAAAATTATAGTCAAAATGAAACTTCTAAATTGAGGAAACGTGTCTAATCGCGGGTTTTGTCACGATACGATATAATATCGATATAAAGAACTACGATACGATATTTGCCGATATCTTAAAGCCTGCTGCGATTCATTCACGATATATCGCGATATAGTGCTCTACGATCGATTTTTTTTTTTTTTAATAAAAAATATAGAACAATATCCTGATTTATAACAATTCAAACGCAAAATCAACAAGGTACTGCAAACTCTTTATTTAGGAAATTACAAGAGTATTGTAGTATACAAATCGCTTACTTTAACACTGAACTTTGATGTCGTGTTTTTTCTTTAAATGTGCGGCGAGATTTGTGCTCCCTGAATATTTGATCACCGCATGGCAGGATTTACAAACTGAACGTGTCTTGTCCGTTGAGCCATCTTTTCTTTGGAATCCAAAGTGCTTCCAAACGAATGACTTGAAGCCTAAAGGGGAGCAAATTTCCTCGTCTTTTTGGACACTAGCCATAGCACCAGCCCAGGAGCCGCGTACTAGTTGTCGACTCCCCTTTCACGTGCAGCAACGCTGCGCACTGCTCCCTGCTCCCGGAAAGAGGAAGCAAGCAACAATGAACTGGATTTCAAAATAAAGTCGCGTCTAATGTCCGAGGTCAAACACGGCGATATAAATCGATGTTTACCTTTAGCATCGATGCCAATAAATCGTAGAGCATTATATCGATTAATCGATGTGTATCGATGTATCGTTACACCCCTAGTGTCTAATAGGGGTGTAAATCGCGGGTTTTGTCACGATACGATATAATATCGATATAAAGAACTGCGATACGATATTTGCCGATATCTTAAAGCCTGCTGCGATTCATTCACGATATATCGCGATATAATGCTCTACGATCGATTTTTTTTTTTTTAAATAAGAAATATAGAACAATATCCTGATTTATAACAATTCATACACAAAATCAACAAGGTACTAGGGGTGTAAATCGCGGGTTTCGTCACGATACGATATAATATCGATATAAAGAACTACGATACGATATTTGCCGATATCTTAAAGCCTGCTGCGATTCATTCACGATATATCGCGATATAGTGCTCTACGATCGATTTTTTTTTTTTTAATAAAAAAATATAGAACAATATCCTGATTTATAACAATTCATACGCAAAATCAACAAGGTACTGCAAACTCTTTATTTAGGAAATTACAAGAGTATTGTAGTATACAAATTGCTTACTTTAACACTGAACTTTGATGTCGTGTTTTTTCTTTAAATGTGCGGCGAGATTTGTGCTCCCTGAATATTTGATCACCGCGTGGCAGGATTTACAAACTGCACGTGTCTTGTCCGTTGAGCCATCTTTTCTTTGGAATCCATAGTGCTTCCAAACGAATGACTTGAAGCCTAAAGGGGAGCAAATTTCCTCGTCTCTTTGGACACTAGCCATAGCACCAGCCCAGGAGCCGCGTACTAGTTGTCGCCTCCCCCTTTCACGTGCGTGCTCTGCTCACAACACAACAACGCCGGGCGCACTGCTCCCGGAGGGAGGAAGCAAGCAACAATGAACTGGATTTCAAAATAAAGTCGCGTCTAATGTCCGAGGTCAAACACGGCGATATAAATCGATGTTTACCTTTAGCATCGATGCCAATAAATCGTAGAGCATTATATCGATTAATCGATGTGTATCGATGTATCGTTACACCCCTAGTGTCTAACCTTTAGGACAATGTAGTATTGCTCCAAATGTTCGTTTAACACAATCGCAAATTAGCATCTTTCCGCTAACTCGTTAGCCTGCCCAGTACTTCTTGTTGGTGACCGTACTTCGTGGATTTCACTTATCGCGGGTCATTTTTGAAACCAATTATCCGCGATAAACGAGGGATTACTGTACTGCGGATTGAGTGATGATCTGCTGATGGGTTGTAGAAGCCTGTGCGATCACTTCCACAGCCAGGTTGACTAGCCCAGGGGCCTTATCAGTAGCTTAAAAAGTTCAAGAAAAGTCAGAGCTCTTCGATCGCTGGACAACAAAATGGATTACATTCGCCTGCTGAGATCCACGAACCGGACAGTGAGTAACTGCTGTGTGCTCGTGTTCACTGAGACTTGGTTGACTGTCAACATTCCGGACTCTGCTGTGCATCTGGAGCGGCTAGCGTGCTATTGGGCGGACTGGGCCATTGTAAAAGGGGGAAAATTGCGAGGAGGTGGTATATGCGTCTACATCCGTGACGAATGGTGTCGGGACTCTGTAGTGGTATGCAAGCACTCCTCGCCACTGTCGGAGTTTGTGAGCATTAAGTGCCGTCATTTTTACCTGCCGAGGGAATTTACTGCGATTCTGCTAGTCGCGGTATACATCCCGCCTTCCAACATCGAAGGCGACAGGATTGCGGCTCTTAGTGAACTGTACCAGGCTGTCAGTGAACTACAGACGGCGCACCCTGACGGTTTCACCATCTTTGCTGGGGATTTTAATTATGCTAACCTAAAGTCTGTTTTTCCGAGGCTTCACCAGCATGTTAATTTTCCAACACGTGGCGACAGCTTCTTGGACCTGGTCTACTCTTCACATAAAGGAGCTTTCAGAGCCGCCCCCCTCCCCCATCTTGGACTTTCTGACCATATCACTGTTACTGTTACTGACACTGTTGGACAACGTCTCCCACCCCCTTCATGAGACTGTCAGAGCCCTGGAGAGCTCCATCAGTGACTGGCTTCGTCACCCACGAATCACCACCGAGAGGCATCGCAGGTCCTTCCTCCCTGCTGCCATCAGACTGTACAACCAGGCTAATCACTGTAGCTAATGGACAATAATTACGTGCAATAATAACGTGCAATAACCGTATGTGCAATATCTGTCTACCTCATACTCTTTTTACCAGATTTTTTTTAACAGTTTTTTTCTTCCTTTGCATTATTTTTTTATCTAATATTTTTTTTATCTCCACTGTATATTGTGTATTGTGTACATACGGTCCATATTTTTTTAAATTATATATCTTATACTTTTTATGCATGCGTGTGTGTGTATATGTTAAGTGTACTGCTGCTTACACAGGAGTTTCCCCATTGAGGGAATAATAAAGGATTATCTTATCTTATCTTATCTTATCTTATCTTATGCTTTTGCCTGCATACAGACAAATGGTGAAAGCATCCAGGCCGGTTCGCAAGCGGGTTAGAGTGTGGCCTGAGGGTGCCTCTGATGCGCTTCGAGATCGATTTGGCTCTACTGACTGGGAAATGTTTAAGCAGGCGCCCACTTGCAATGATCGGACGGACATAGAGGAGTATACTGACTCTGTTTCCTCTTATATCGCGAAGTGCATTGATGATGTGACCCACTCGAAATACATCGTCACTCGGGCTAACTGGAAGCTATGGCTGACTCGGGCTGTCGTCAGGCTGCTGAGGGCCAGGGACGAAGCCTTCAGTTCAGAGCGGGGGATGAGGCTGGCTTGAGGACAGCGAGGGGCGACCTGTCCCGGGGCATCAAGGAGGCGAAAAGAGCGTTCTCTTGCAAGATTACAGCCCACTTCAAGGACAGCAAGGACGCATGGAGCCTTTGGCAGGGCATTCAGACCATCACGGACTACAAGCCCGCGCCGCAGAGCTGTGAGGGCGACATCCGTCTGCTCAACGATCTCAACCGCTTCTTTGCTCGCTTTGACGCTCAGGACAGCACTTGCCCGCTGAAGACCCCTCCCCCTCCACAAGAACAGCCCCTGTGCCTCTCTGTTGATAGCGTGAGGAGGGCGCTTGCCGCTATCAACACCCGTAAGGCGGCGGGCCCTGACAACATCCCAGGTCGAGCGCTGAAGGGAGCTGACGGGTGTCTTCACGGACATCTTTAACATTTCCCTGCAGTCGTCCCTCCGTGTTTCAAGGCTGCCACCATCGTACCTGTGCCTGTTTCAATGACTACCGCCCCGTGGCACTGACGCCCATCATCATGAAGTGCTTTGAGCGGCTTGTCATGGAGCACATCAGATCCATTCTCTCCCCCACTATAGACCCCTTCCAGTTTGCGTACCGAGCCAAACGGTCCTCTGAGGATGCCATCTGCTCTGCCCTCACCCACCTGGAGAGTAGGGACTCGTATGTGAGATTGCTGTTTGTGGACTTCAGTTCTGCTTTCAACACCATTGTGCCACAACGACTCATCTGCAAACTCTCCAAGCTGGGCCTCAGTACCTACCTCTGCAACTGGGTACTAGACTTCATCTGTCAGAGGCCTCAGGTGGTACGTGTTGGCGACAATATCTCCACCAGCATCACGCTGAGCACGGGGGCCCCCCAAGGCTGCATGCTCAGTCCGCTACTCTTCAGCCTGCTGACGCATGACTGCGCTGCAACCTACAGCAACAACCGCATGGTGAAATTTGCTGACAACACAACTCTGGTGGGTCTCATCACCAAGGGCGACGAGACTGAATCCAGGTTGGAGGTTGACCTTTTGACCACGTGGTGCAAGGACAACAACGTCCTGCTGAACGACAACAAGACCAAGGGGATTGTTGTTGACTTCCGGAAGGGTCACACCCAACACCTGCCACTGACCATCGACGGTGCTGTGGTGGAGAGAGTGAGCAGCACCAGGTTCCTGGGGGTGCACATCAGTGAGGATCTCTCCTGGTCCACCAACACCGCATCACTGGCGAAGAAAGCTCAGCGCCGCCTGTACTTCCTGCTGAAACTTAGGCGAGCAAGTGCTCCTCCGGCTGTCATTACATTCTACCGTGGCACCATTGAGAGCGTCCGGTCCAGTTGCATCGCTGTTTGGGGTGGTAGCTGCACTGAATACAACATGAAGGCCCTGCAGCGCATAGTCAACACGGCTGGTAAGATTATTGGTGCTTCACTCCGCTCCCTGAAGGATATTTACACCTCCCATCTCACCCGCAAGGCGACCACGATTTTGAGTGATATGAGTCACCCGCTCACTCTTTGTTTGATCTTCTGCCCTCTGGGAAGAGGTACAGGAGCCTGTGCTCCCAGACTCCCCAACAGCTTCATACATCAGGCTGTTAGGATCCTGAACTCTCACCCCTTCTGCGTAGCGTCCTGTACTTTTGCGCTATATTCTGACTGGCTTTGGCCACAAGTGCTGTGGCTAAATCCAAACTGTGGCAGTAGTATTTTTACTTTCTGGGCCGGGATTTGATGATTGAAGTCTCTAGTTTTGATGCTTCTATGGGGAAAATAAATAATAACTAGGGTCTGAAAAGTAAAGTAAATGTAACAACAGCTGTTAGAAAAATGTATATATATGTTATCATGCGTTCTCTAGTCGATGCTTTACCGCAATATTACCGCAATATTACTGCAATATATGCTTGCTGTTTGGCCTTGCTGTACCACAGAAGAAAGAGAGATTACAGCTGGGTCAGACAGGTTGCAGCTGACAACTCAGCAAAATGAAGACTGTTAGGGTGTTGCTCACTCTAACTTATTTTGCAAGAACCACACTGGAGTCAAGCAAGTCATTTTAGACACCTGCAGGCGGAGAGTTCACTCGTCGCTGTGCTTACAGCGATGGTCGAATGAAGTCTGACTCAGGCCTCGTCAGGTGCTTATTTATTGAGAGAAACAGAGTGGGATTGAAAGTGGGGGTGTGGGAACACACAGGATAAGGTGAAGACGGTCCCCTGCTGATCAAAGCATAGCAGGGGACCTTTTACGACGTTCTGTAAACAAAGCAACTTTGATTGCTTCCTCTGCAGCTAGTCAATAAGTTGAAAAGATCTTACCACTTTGGTCAACTACTTTTGTCTAGACAGGACAAGCTAGTTAAATTATTACAGGTTACATTCCAACATAATCATATGATGAAGATATTCTGCAAACCCTAACATATCCCTCCTGTTTTATCATATGATTATGTCAACCTCAATCAATCAAACATAAGTAAGAAAATACAATGAAAGCAATAACTTCCAGTGAAGATGAGGTTTTTCCTCAATACTCCAGTCCAAATTGTGTGTGTAATTTAAAATACCTGCGGCCAGATTAAATGCAGGAAAAGAGTTACACGGTCCCTCTGCCTTAGGCGACCAGAATGTTATCAATCAAGATAAAAATTGCTCGCGATTGTTCAGTCGTTGGGGGCTTGGCACGCCCACTGGTGGAGGGTGAGCACGATTCTCACCCCCTTCGCAGATCTGCTCCGTCCGAGGAGAACTTGGGAATGTCTGCTGCGTGGCCGTTGTCTTCAGTGGCTCAGGGTGGACTACCTGGCCACCAAGGGGGAAGAGGATTATTCTGCCTCTGTATGAACTGGGGCGGGGACTGTCGATGGCTGATCTGGTTCCTTGCAGGAACCCTTCACTGGGGCGCACTGGGACAGACGACGAATCTCCTTTGCCGGCCAGCCGGACGGCATGTGAGATGCGCTCCACCAATTTATAGGCTCCAGTCGACGCAGGCTCCGTCCCCCTCCTTCTTGGGACCTTCAGCCAGAACGTTGGGATGATCTGGACCTGGATCCGCCACCGAAAGGACAGCAGCACGTCCGGAAAACAGCAAAAAACAGCACCTTTTCTGCATTTCCTTTGCATTATCCATTTGAGATGTTTCTTCTGCTCCTCTCATCACTGTTTTGGTTGCCCTGGTTACAGAGGCGTTGCTACACCAAAGGGAGGGAAGATTGTGTCTGTAGCAACGTTGATTAGCTAAGGAATGTAGTGTGGTGTGAACTAGCACTTCATTGTCGGCCCGTGACCCCCGCAGAGTTTGTCCATCTGTTCTTCTCCAGTTGTTGGCCGAGTCGTCCGCGAGTGAGATCAGATAACTTCAATTGCCGCTTTCCTGTGGAACAATGCAACTAGACCTTTGCTAGACTTTATCTACTTAGTAAATTAACACTCAATAACAATAAGTAACTTGTCCAAAACACTAAAACAAATGTTAAGTAAATGTAAGGTAACTGGTATGCAGTTCCTTAAACAAACATTGAGTAAATATAGGATAACTTGTACGCAACTACTCCAAACTGTGTTTAACACTTAACAAAGAAAAACAGTTCTGATCAACAACAATCTATGAACCAAACCTACAGTTAACTAAAAGGAATGGAGTTGCCTTCAACCAAATAAGAAATTTTGCCTATGCAAATAAGCTCTGCTCATTGTTAGTGAAGACCTCTTACAGGAACAAAAACACACAGCTAACATAAGGACAGGAAGGATACATATGGCTAACAGGGATCAAAAGACATCCCTGTCACTAAAGAGGAAGAACGTAGATAAAAGGAAAGCCATAAACTCGTAAAGACAAGGCCTACAGGACTGGCAGGCCAAGTCTTCACTTAAATTATTCCAACATTTCCCTCCTGTTTATCACACATTTGCTAAATTTTTACATTACCAAAAACAACCACTTCTCTTGATTTTCAGTTGTCGGATCACAAGTATGCGCACAAATATTTCCACCAAAGAGGATAAATGTTGCAACATCATTATTCGGAAACACACAGATCTGGGAAAAACATTAGGCATACCCGGGCCATCTCGTCGTCCATGGGCGAGATTGCTGTAGTGATAAGACGATTGAACAGAGCACAGAGACATGGAATACAACAACATCCACACAAGATGAGTATAGCAGTAATTGAGGACACAAGGGCTTTATACTTCCCAAAAGCAGTCATCCACTTGTTGTGCTCTTTCATCCTCGTGTTGAGGGATTGCAAGCTTGCAATCACCTTCGTCAGGCTCCCATCAGGGGCGGTGTCATTCTGGATGAAGGTGCAGCATTGTTCCCTGAACATTGCGCAGACCCTTCCTTTCCCAGACAACAACATAACAAGAGCAATGCGGTTCTGGATTGACATTAGGGAAGGCATGGCTAGCTGTTCGTGCACTGCCTCAAGTCCCGCTTGTGTCCGTTTGCCCAATTTCTGCATGTTGCAATGGATGTAATTTATCCTGTCAACGTTCTCGTTCATCGTCCACCAGCAGCAAATGGAGGACTCCCATCCCGCTTCAATTTGGTCAATTAATTCTTATTAATCAGGAACTCCTCTGGGGACCTTAATTGCATCAATTTCAGTCAGATCATCGTCACCTCTCAAATTTAAAGATATTATGTTTTTGTTTTTTCCAGCTTTTTCCCAGATCTTGGCATGTCGGTACATATACAATTTTGGTTCACTAAGGTCTCTAAAAGCAATGTTTTCTTTTCTTTTTTCTTTTTTTTTTCTTTTCAACGGATATTATTTAGAACACTGTCGCACATTTCACAATCAGTAGACAAACTATCCACATTCATTTTCGAGATATTGATTCCATTCTTTAACATCTACAGCAGTTGTTGACAAACTATTATTTCTTTACATAACGTTTCTGCCACTGTTAAGGCATTCAGTGTTTATTTTGAAGCCAATTCAATCCATTTTTAGAATGCATCTATTATGACCAGGCATTATAACCCTGTGGATTGTTTTTAGCACATGTTAAACAAGCTCTACAAAAAAGTTTTTATAAACGTTTTGAATATGAATCAAATTCATATGTTGTATAAAGCTGACTGAACTGCCCTTCCATCACCCCTGTTGAGCCAGGTGTCAACGGCACGTGAAAACACCATGGCTCAATACAGCTGCCCATTTGTATCGTTTCCTTTCCTTTCTCAACGTAACAACCCAATCCACCAATCGAATAAAAAAATATATATATATATATAAAAAATTAAAAAAATAACTGCTGGTAAAGTAATATAATAGTTAACTGTTGTAGTTTCATAACTTTAACTAACTCAATCGCTCTCTTATTCTCAAATTTTAAATTTAGCTTTGAAATGTTGGTATTTCATAATTGTACATCATCTAATTCCAGAAAGCAAGTTCTTTCCATCGCTCAAATTTTGTCTAACCAAGGCTAGGCATTAAAGGAGCGTGGACCAGTTTCTGCCCATAAACAAATTGCTCGCTTTTTTATTTTTCCTTCCTATCTTAACAAAATCGGTTTTGTTTTGCGGTGCAAATCAGATAGACTACAGATAAATAAATTCTTTAGTGCACCTATATTAGCGAATTTCATCCTTTTAACACATAAGACAACACACAGACAACACAAAAACAGCTGAGACACAGCTCACAAACAATACCAACAAACAACGCTGCGCAAACGCCATCCCCTTTTTTGACGTTTTGGTAGTACTTTTTCTTTTTTTTTTTTCTTTTTTCGTTCCTCAGTGCCTTTTATCCTTCGTGCAACTATTGTCACACCTTCCCTAGGCATCACCCTGCTTCAATATCACTTGCCACCACGCACTCAGCACACCCCTGGAGTGGGTACGACCCCACTCCGCACGCAGCCACAGCAAGGGAAGCAAGAGGGGGGGGGGCCCCGCCATTTTCATACTGATTTATCCCAGCCTGGCCAGTACTGGGACAACCAATGACGTCGTCCCCCATCCCCCGCCAACCCAACAAACAGCTACCCGCAGAGTCCAGAGCCCCACACCTACATCAGTCTCCTCCACAATCAAATTACAATATCAATCACCACAGGAGCCGGCTCCTACACCCTTTTCACACCACAATACCAAACTCCCCCCTCCACAGTCCAGTCTAAGCGGAGACAATGGAAGGCAGGAAGGCACAGGTGAGACACAGAAGGAGCAAGCTCTAGCAGTCCTCCCACAAACGAAGTACAACAAACAACAAAAGCACAAATCACTTATGTCTGTTTGGGAAGTTCACAACAGCCAAACGTTACAAATGACAAACCACAAGACGCAGGTCTTGGAACCACATTGACGACCGCCAAACGCAAATGCCGGGTCAAGGACTGTTCTTCGTCTGTCCTTTGCAACTCTTGTCAAAAGCAACCTTTATTTTTCTTTTGCTTGTATTTGGGGTTTTGTTTTTCCTTCTTTCCTTTCTAGCATCTAACTTACTCAAAGTCGCTCAACTCATTTTCCATAGTATTCTCCAACAACTTCAACCATTCAACCTGTATTTTTCCTTCAGTCGGGCATTCAGTCATCAATGCTCATTTGCATCTCACACACGGTCTCCAAAATGAAGTCTTCCCATCACATCGGTCCCAATTCATCCAAGCACTCCACACAACATTCACATACCATTTTCAACTCAAGGTTCCTGATAGAACAATCCACCAATCCAAAAAAACTCAACACACAAAAAAAAAACTGCTTGCAAATTAATCCGAATTTTCTCCTTGTTTTCAAATTCAAAGAACTCAATCTCTCAGATTTAGCTTGCATATAGAAGTTTGTATAATCCTACAACACAACCAATCAATAATTTCCATTAAATGTAGCATACAATGTCTCTGTATTAGCATGAGCCGTCAAAAAAAGGGGGGGGAAGCTGGACATGTTGAAAATTTGGCTCTTCCTCTGCCTCTTCCTCCACCCTTTGATTGGTATTGTTTTACACGACGACACACTCTCGCCAAGTGGCCCCGTTTCCCACAGTTCCAACAGTCCAAATTTGAGCTGGAGTTTGAATTGAATGGCGGCCTGCGGCCTTGTTGGTCTCTAACTCTTCCTCTGCCCTTTTGGGAACTCCGGAAGAAGACCGTCGTATCTTCATCTAGATCACTACCATCATCTAGATGAAATACATCAGAACATTTGCTTTTCTCATTCGTCACAACGCAAGCAGTGCCTGCTTCCACCAAGTGTTTCCTCACCCAGTTGCCTAAGTCGGGGGGTGAAACAGTGAGGAGCACATTTCTAAGATGTTGCCGATAAGCACTCTCAGCTGCATCATCGAATGGGATGCCACTGTGCACCCAGAATTCTTTTCCAAATCTTAATTGAATGGTGGTCTCATCACTTTTTATCTTTCCATTTTTTGTCTCTTGAATTTGTTCTCTTCTCTCCTGTGAAGCTTTCAACCACATTCTAGCACAATTCAACTCTCTCTCTTTCCTTTTCTTTTTCTGTCCCTTCGTCGTCCTATCTACACTCTCCTCCAAAACATCAACCACTATCTTCCACACTTCAACTTTCAACTTCCCTTCTACACCATACTTTTTCTTCCACTTCGGCATGTATTGCATACAATTAAGACATTTACTCGCCATGAACTTCTCATCTTCTTCAAGAGCTAGAGATCTCCCATTCTTATTTCCCATCTTAATTTGGTATTTTAGGTTTATACAATTTTACAATTTTTTTTTCTTTTCTTTGAAGATGCAGGTTTAAATTGACCTTCCACCAAATTCTCTTTGCAGTCAATTTATCCTACCAGTCACTCTCTCAACCACACAACATTCATGCAAACAGCTTGGAACAACGGACAAAAAAAAATAATCTACGCCCTTCTTCAATTAAGAAAAACAAGCTCTGTTCTTTCTCTTAGCCCGTTCCTTCCACTGGGACTTGAACCCCAGCTGTTTCATAGCTTGGAAACACCAAAGCCGTATCTCATAACTCGGACAAACCAAAGCCGTAATCCATAGCTCGGACAAACCAAAGCCGTAATCCATAGCTCGGACAAACCAAAGCCGTAATCCATAGCTCGGACAAACCAAAGCCGTATCTGCGCTTTTTTCTATGACTCACTTGTCTCCCTTGGTCCGCTGCGCTGCCGAGTTCCCGTCAATCCACCTCTGTCAGACGAAGTCAGACCTAAGATGCTGGCCCAGAGAAGAATTTCCTTCCCAGGACTTTCTTTTCCAGGTCCCACTAAAGGACGCTGGCTTGTCGACAATGCAGCACATCCTCCTCCGTCAGCCAGATGGCGGGTATGAGGGTCCCGGGTTTCGGCACCAAAATGTTAGGGTGTTGCTCACTCTAACTTATTTTGCAAGAACCACACTGGAGTCAAGCAAGTCATTTTAGACACCTGCAGGCGGAGAGTTCACTCGTCGCTGTGCTTACAGCGATGGTCGAATGAAGTCTGACTCAGGCCTCGTCAGGTGCTTATTTATTGAGAGAAACAGAGTGGGGTTGAAAGTGGGGGTGTGGGAACACACAGGATAAGGTGAAGACGGTCCCCTGCTGATCAAAGCATAGCAGGGGACCTTTTACGACGTTCTGTAAACAAAGCAACTTTGATTGCTTCCTCTGCAGCTAGTCAATAAGTTGAAAAGATCTTACCACTTTGGTCAACTACTTTTGTCTAGACAGGACAAGCTAGTTAAATTATTACAGGTTACATTCCAACATAATCATACGATGAAGATATTCTGCAAACCCTAACAAAGACATCTACCAAGACAGTTCCTTTTCAACAAAGAATGATTGCTGATCACTCATGTTTCCTGATTTCATCACAGACACAAAGAATGATTGCTGATCACTCATGTTTCCTGAATTCATCACAGACACAAAGAATGGTTGCTGATCACTCGTACTCTTTCTCACACTGTTCCATATCAGTATGTAACACCTTGTGATTTTTCTTCTTACGAGACAAAGCCCACGTGCTTCCCTCCTCCCCTTTTAGAGGGCTTGTCTCATTTTGTGGGTAGGGCAAATCCAAATAAAAAGAGCAGGAGTGCATACAGATAATTAGTGTAGTGAGATTGTTGTGAAGCTATCTATACTGCACTCCTCGCGAGAAAAGACTTAATTTTCCGTCTCACTTGTGGTTTGTTTGCTGTTGCTCTTCTCTGAATAGTTATTCAGTCAGCAAATTAAACCGGACAACAGCTGTGCCAGCCAGAAGCAGAGATGAATCAGAAAAGCGCTACAGCTCCATGTTGCCCATTGAAGTCACATTCACACAGAAGGCAGGGAGGAAAAATACATTTTCAGGATATTTTACTTTTTATCCTTCATTTTCTATGACTTGAAAATTGGTCTATTTTTCTAGGTCAATAAAAGCAGGACTTAAATCAGCATTAAAAAACATAATTCAGAACATCCTTATACCGTAATTTTCGGACTATAAGTCGCTCCGGAGTACAAGTTGCACCAGCCATAAAATGCCCAAAAAAGTGAAAAAAAAAAACCATATATATGTCGCTCCGGAGTATAAGTCGCAATTTATTCGACAAAATCCAACACCAAGAACAGACATGAACGAGCAACAACATGCTAAACGATCCGGTATGCTAACGTGACAAACACAAACGAGAAGCTGAGAACGAGCTTGACGTAACATTCAGAGTTCCTTTCTTCTCTGCTGTTCACTTCAAACACGCTCCATGCGACCGCAATGCTCTTGTATCAGACGCTTGCTCGATCACCTGCTCGTTTGCTGTCTGTCACAATGTACCCTACACAAATCCGAAACATTTGTTGCAGCTCCGAGTCACGACGAGGGGCAAGTTTTGGTTTCCAAGGGTGTTTTTATTCCTCTTCAACGTCTCTCCCATACAGAGCCGCCTCTTTCCCGTGCGCGCACGAAGCGCGGTGGTGCGTTTACGGGCAGTCGGAGAAATTAACGCCAACAAAAAAAATTACATCCAGCCTAGTTAAGACCATACCAAAGATTATAAACATGGGACCCATTGCCTCCCTGCGTGTGTGACGATCATTGGGACTTAAAAAAAAAAAAAAAAAAAAAAATTAAAAAAAAAAATTAAAATTTTTTTTGTACCCATGTATAATGCGCACCCCAGATTTTAGGACAATAAATTAGTTAAATTTTGCGCACTATACACGGAAAAAAACGGTAAAAAATTTTTTGTACCCATGTATAATGCGCACCCCAGATTTTAGGACAATAAATTTGTTAGATTTTGCGCACTATACACGGAAAAAAACGGTATAACAAAAATAACATTTTTTCCTAACCTTCTGCGTTACTCCTAATCATTAAATCCTTCAAAGTCTTCGTCCTCGGTGTCACTTTCAAACAAAGCCGCGACTGATGCCGGTAGTACGTGGGGCCCTTCGACATCTCCGTCGCTGATGTCAGTCTCCTCGTCAGTCTCCTCGTCAGTTTCAGTTGGAATTATTCCAGTTTTTCTAAATCCTGACAGAATGATTTTGGGTGTAACCGAAGCCCACACTTTGTCGATCGATCCAACGACGTCCAGGAATGTTGCACGTCGCATTTTCCCGGTTCCCGTGAAGCTGTGTTCTCCGTCCACCATCCACTGCTCCCACAGGTTACGCAGAACTGCTTGAAAGCTCCTATTCACGGAGACGTCAAGTAGCTGAAGTATTATAGTATAGTATATAGTATAGTATATATAGCCTCCAGGGATGATGCCAGGTATGGAGTTGAGGCTTTTTAATTTCTCTTTTATCTGTGGCGTGATATGCGCTCGCATGCTGTCCATCACAAGCAGACCTTTGTTCGCTCTGAAGAAGCTACGATTTTCGCCAATCCCTTACAAGTTCCTCACTAACTCCAAACTTTCTTTTTGCTGCTCGATTACTTTTTTCGGCTGCATATTTTACAACTTGAAGTTTGTAACCTGCAGAATATGAGTTTCTTTTTCGTGCCATTTTTGTTAAGCCCTTCCCAGTTGATGAGTCACGGTCAACGGTGAAAGTTAGAGCGCCCTCTTCCAGTTTCGTCTGAAAATAACAGGTTTTCTTTTCAGCTGTAGTTTTTTGTTTTGTTTATTTGGTTGTTTCATCAAAGTCTGCTTTATTGTTAATTTCTTCATATGCCAAGACACACAAAGAGATCGAAATTACGTTCCCACTATCCCACGGTGACAAGACATAGTACACAATATGCATACAAGTAAACAACACAAAAAAATAAAAACAAGAAGGCACAAACAATGAATAAATAAGAGTGATGAATAAATAATAAATAAACAAATAACATAATAAATATAAGAGGAGCAAAAATGGAGCAAGTGTGCATACAGCGGACAGTGGACTTGGATATGCCGCTTTAAAGTGTTAATTGCTTTATTTGATTTTTTCTCTCTATTTTTCATGTTTTGAATATGTTCAAGCTAAAGATATCAAAGCATGTGAAGTGATCAACTATACTAAAAATAATATGTGAAGTGGTCAACTATACTTGTAAGTAAGTGATGTGTTAATGATCAAGTAAATATTTGTGAAAAAAAACATGTATAAGTCGCCCCCCCACCCAAACTATGAAAAACAAACCGCGACTTATAGTCCGAAAATTACGGTAATCACCAAATTGAGTCAGCAAAAAAAAATACTTTTTGGTTACAGAGTAATAACACACTCAGGATTTATGAACATAAACATAGTTACAGGCGTTCTGCCATGCATGCGGACCATTTACTTCCTGACAAAGAATGGCCACAAGAGAGCGTCAGGGTATAAATTGGTATCAATTTTCTGATTCACAGAAGCTTGTAAAGAACAATGCACGGTTACCTGCTCATTAAATCCAAAGCCAAAGTTCTGATGTCAAAATAGAGAGGTTACAGGATGGGCAACAACCGCCAACCTTTTGATTAAGAGCCAAACATGCAAACCAAGTGGGCCTCACAGCGATGAATCTGAATTTTGGGTGGTACTCTAAAATTAGTTAAGAAGGCCAATTCTCGTTCAACATCCAAACCCCTGCTCTCAAGCAAGGATACTGTAGCCATTTGTATTTTTCTGATTTATAGGCAGAGGTGACTCTTGGACTCCATGATCCAAAGATCAATCACTGCCATCAGTAAACATAAGCATTCCTGGGTGGGCTTGAACCACCAACCTTTCGGTTAACAGCAAAACGCGCTAACCAATTGCGCCCAGAGAAAAACCCTTTTCCTGCACACGCTGTGTCCAAAGATTCTGTCAAAAGTCAAATATAAGAACATCAGAACACACAAAAGTCCAGATTAGTAGAACACAACAGAAGACAGTGCAGAGTTTGTGGTAAAAAGTGCTCTGTTAAGTCACATTTAACAAGGCACACAAGAACACAGAGTGGAGACAAGCCATTCAGTCACAGTGTTTGCGCTAAAAAATTCTCCACTCGCATTCTGAGACAAAAGTGTGCTGGTGAGGATCGCAGCAATCTTGTAGACTTCGTGCAAGATGATGCAAAGAAATTTGATTTCATATACTTTTTCTATTTGTGTGTTATCCATTATCAGGTCTTCTATGTCATCCAAAGATCATAATCTTTGTTTTACATAGTTTTAAAGATACTTTTTTTTCCTGTCAAACCATTTTAATATTCTTACTTCTGTTGTAATCATCTTTAAAATATGTTGACCCACCCCCACCGAACAGAAAATATTTTTCAGCAATTCAATACTCCATACGTCATTGATATATAATAGAAATAATTCTGTCCTATTATTGAGCCCCGTGGTACGCCAATGTCCCTGTACTAAGATTTCTGGTTACCTATGTTAGAGTGGTGCTCACTCTAACTTATTTGCAAGAACCACACGGGAGACAGTAAGCCCTTTGAGCACTTGCAAGTGGAGAATTCGTTCGTCACTGTGCATACAGCAATGTTCGAACGAAGTCTGACTTTGGATTCTTGCAAGAGCATATTTATTGAGAAAAGCAGGGTGCGGGTGACATTGGACATGTTTGGTGGTCACCTCAGCAACGTTTGGTTTATGTTTTTATAAGCATTTTTAATTGTATTGCTTATAACCAAAGGCGTAGCCAGGAATTTTTCCAGTAGGGGCGCGCGCCCACAGGAAAAAAAATCAAACATCACCCACGGCGTTCGCTGATCGCTAAAACAACATCCGGGTCCGGGAGGTAAACGGTGAATTGATAACATCGCGCACATGGAATAGCGCAAGCACATTCGCGCAGGACCGAAAGAAAAAAACGGCATGAAAGTGAAGAATCGAAAAAGCTCAATTTTTTTCAACCGGGGCGCAGGGAATCCTAACCGGGGCGCCGCCCCGGCTCGCCCCGGCTCGCCCCGGCTTGGCTACGCCACTGCTTATAACGCATTTTCTCGATGAGCTGAGCACGTTTTCTAGTAACAAGCTCTCTTGGGGGCTTCAGAGTGCCGAGTTTATCACTCCACATGAAGAAATGACCACCTGCAACATTTGGTTTATGTTTTATAAGCATTTTTAATTTTATTGCTTAAATCGCATTTTCTCGACGAGCTGAGCACGTTTCTGGATGGTGCCTCTCCCGTCACTCTGGTTAGGTTGGTTAATCAGTGCGGAGGGTCCCGGCTCATTGTTTTACAAGGTCGTAGAAACAGAAACTAGTGGAGCATTTTAGATGACTAACTAAGCAAGAATGTTTCCACACCATTTGGTTTAAACAAAGTTAATAATTCTAGTCTACATTCCAACATAATCAAACGATCAAGATAATTTGTCAATCCTAACAACCTATTTGGACAAGCTGTTGCCCGTTTTCTATTTAGCTCTGCAGTCAGCTCATCCCAACTCACCTTAAACCATACCATTCCAATTTAGTGAATAACAGAGATGGGACCAAGTCACACATGTGCAAGTCTCAAGTCTTAACTTTCAAGTCTCAAGTCAAGTCAACTCAAGTTTATTTGTATACCCCTAAATCACATGCAGTCTCAAAGGGCTTCACATAGACAAAAATTGACACTTATTCTCAAAGCATCCCCTGATCTTAAGCTCCCAAAAGGGCAAGGAAAAACTAAAAAAAAAACCTGCCAGGGGAAAATGAGAAACCTTGAGAAGGGACCACAGATGGAAGGATCCCCCTTTCAGGATCACCAGGTTGAAATGGATGCAGAGAGGGCACAAATGATACATAATATGAAAATCAATGAAAAAGTGAATGTCCAAGTCAAAGCGAAGCACTGCCGGAGGAGCCCTCAATTGTCCTGGCAGTGTCTTCGAGGAGGTTGAGCTGCAGTTCCCCCATCCTGGATTGGTCCACGAGAATCCAGATAGCCGCTGTCAGCTTGGGTGCCACCTAACCACCTCCCCGGTCGGGGAGGGGGGAGGGGGTGGAGAGGGAGAGAAAACAAACTCCAGCCGAATCGGCCACTACAGATTAGTTAAAGGCCATATCATAGAAATGTGTCTTTAAACGTGTCTTAAATGTTTCTACTGAGGTAGCACTCCTAACTAGCTGACGTGTCTTGCGCATCCGTTCTGCGCATCTGTAATGGCGGCCTCCGTATGATATCCAGTTTGCGATGGAGATTAAAAAAACAACAATATTTGACAATAACACACCATCAAGGATTTTACCATCGCAACAAACGATGTGTCGTCAATTATGAATTTTATTGACTAAGTGTGTTGGCTGAATGCGATGCGCGATTGACAACAAACAAGAAAAGTGATTTCAAGTTTTATTTCGAGGGAGATTTAGCCGTCAAAAAAGTAATTGCGATAGCCAAAGGTGATGACTCCCGGTACCGCTCCCGCTGACATGTTTGCGCATGTCTGATTTAAAGGGCCGTGACTCTCCAATAAACACATTCGGCATGTAGAGAGGGCACGACTGATTGATTGACAGGGTAGTGATCCAATCATGACAACGCCATTCTCAGCCTGTGTTTTCGATATTATTTATTTAAATGTATTATTAATTTGATATTCAAACTGAAAACATAAACTAAATAACACTGAAGTCATTCAAGTCATCGTGTCTCAAGTCAAGTCAAGTCCCGAGTCTTTAACTTCCAAGTCCAAGTCGAGTCTCAATTTTTTTCATTTTTTGTCAAGTCAAGTCACAAGTCATCAAAACAGCGACTCGAGTCAACTCGAGCCCAAGTCACAGTGACTCGAGTCCCCATCTCTGGTGAATAATATTTTGTAGTCAATGGTGTCAATGGCCTTTCTTTTTCAGATCCACAAATACTCCATTTGCTTACCGGTGATTGTTGTTTTTGTTATCTATACAATTTGTGATTTCTTCTATTAGTTCTATAAGTGTGTTGATCTATCTGTTCTAATCCATATTGACTGTCTGAAAGCAGATTGTATTTTTCAACAATTTTTTGCTTTATAAAAAGTTAAACATTTTTAGAAATTTCTCATATGCCTTTTTATTTATAACAGGGGTCACCAACACGTTGCCCGCGGGCACCAGGTCGCCCGTGAGGACCGCATGAGTCGCCCGCAGGACTGTTGTAAAATTGGCTCAAATAGCGGCACTTGTCAGTGAGCTGCATCTATTTATTTTACAGTCAAACCTCGGTTTTCGAACGTCCCGGTTCTCGAAATAATCGGAATTCGAACAAAAAATTCGAGATTTTTTTGCTCCGGTTGTCGAACAAAATTCGGAGGTTGAACCTCGTGAGAAGAGCCGGGAGGACCTGAGAAAACCCGACCGTGCGGCCTGGGTGCCGACTGACTCCATTGTTATTGTATTTTTGTTACTTTGAGGATTGTATCAAACCCTAATCATGCCTCCAAAGAAAGCAAGTGGGAGCAATAAAGCCATCCTAAAACACTAAGAGGCTCTTAAAGCGATGCGACAGTGAGCACCCGGCGCGTTGCGGTTGCGCGATCGGACCAAATTAAGCTCCCTGCGCACTGAGGTATACTTAAAAAATTTAAAGTACATCAGGACTTCAAAAATATTTTCTAAATTTTCACAATAATGTGACCAGCGCGGTGCAGTTGCGCGGTCAGCAACGCGCTACGGTTGCGCGTTCGGCGGTGCGCTGTAGTTGCGCAATCGGACCAAATTAAGCTCCCTGCGCACTTAGGTACACTTAAATTTTGGACAGTACATCAGGACTTTAAAAATGTTTTCTAAATTTCAGCGTAGGCTCTGTCACAATAATGCGACCAGCGCGCTGCAGCAGTAGAACGTCCGGTTCTCGAACAAATCGGTATTCGAACAAAAACTTCGAGATTTTATTGCTTCGGATGTCGGACGAAATTCGGTTGTCGAACCTCGCGAGATGAGCCGAGAGGACCTGCATGCCAACTGACTCCGTTCGTTTTTACATTCTTGTTACTCTGAGGAATGCATCAACTCTAATCATGCCTCCAAAGGAAGCAAGTGGGAGCAGTAAAGCCATCCTAAAACACATCGACGCTCCTAAAGCAATGCAACAGTGAGCGCCCGGCGCGCTGCGGTTGCGCGATCGGACAAAATTAAGCTCCCTGGGCACTGAGGTCCACTTAACTTTTGGAAAGTCCATTAGGACTTTAATTAAATTTTCTAAATTTTAGCGATCGCTACCTGCGTGAAGCTGGCCCCCCAACCCACGCAAAATCTAAGCAAAATACCATGTTTTTCCATGCATAATGTGCCGCCGTGCATAATACGCACCCTAAAAATGGCATGTTGATGCTGGAAAAAAGCCTGTACCCATGTATAATACGCACCCAAATTTTGACTCTTAAGTCCGTAAACGTAAAATTATTTCAGAAAAAAGCTCATCTTTGGGAACAACCGGATGTTATTCTGACGGTCAGGATCACTGCGCATGCGCTAGCAAACTCGATAGTGTGGTGAATTCTCTTTGATGGTCAGCTGGTCTTCCAAACAAAATGGTGAAAAAGTGGCTGGCTTGGGGAAGGAAAACTTCAGTCACACACGGTTGATTGGGGAAAGATTTTATTGAACCGATGTCAGAGAGAAGTGTCTCGCGCCCTAGCCAAGATGTCGAGTCCCTTTGTCTACTCTCGTCCTAAACCTTATACTCTTGCGCTTCCCTCCACGCGGGAGCGCGCAGATGGGGCTGTTGGCTGATCTATGACCCCGCAGTTGCCTCCCCATCTCTACATCGTGTGTATCTTAGCAGTTGTTAATGGAAGCCAGATGTGTCTGGCGCCAACGAGTCTACCTTCCTGGACCAAGCCCCAAACAATCCCACACAAACCTGACCCGAACATGACCCGGTCACACTTAGGCTTACTAGTGAGATAAACATTGCATGATACCAGAATAAAAATTCACCACAATAGCAAAGAAATGTTTCGGATTTGTGTAGGGTACATTGTGACAGCAAACGAGCAGGTGATCGAGCAAGCGTCTGATGCATTGTGTTCGTATGGAGCGTGTTTGCAGTGAACAGCAGAAAAGAAAGGAACAAGGCAAAGTGTTGTGAAATAAAATATTACCTGTAATACGCATTTAGGTAGAGAACTGAACTCTCGCTCTTTATATAGCTGATGTGTCTTGCGCATCCGTACTGCGGATCTGTAATGGCGGCCTCCGTATGATATCCGGTTTGCGAGGGAGATTAAAAAACAAACAATATTTGACAATAACACACCATCAAGGATTGCACCATCGCATCAAACGATGTGTCGTCAATTATGAATTTTACTGACTAAGTGTGTTGGGGAGGATGGCTGAATGCGATGCGCGATTGACAACAAACAAGAAGAAAGGTGTGATTTCAAGTTTTATTTCGAGGGAGATTTTCTTCAAAAATTGTTGTACCCATGCATAATGCGCACCCCAGATTTTAGGACAATAAATTAGTTAAATTTTGCGCATTAGCCCTTTGAGACTGCTTGTGATTTAGGGCTATACAAATAAACTTGACTTGACTTGACTTGATTATGCATGGAGAAACACGGTCTGTTTCGTTTGTGCTTCGTTTGTGCTGGTTTGTGCAGCAAAAACTTTTGTTTGTGCTGCTTCCGTTTCGTAGATATTACACATTTATTTTATAGCGATGACGTCACCCAGCCCCCGATTTCTCTCCAAATGGACCCAAAATGGTACCGTTCGTTTGTGCTTCGTTTGTGCTGGTTTGTGCAGCAAAAACTTTTGTTTGTGCTGCTACGGTTTTGTAGATATTACACGTTTATTTTATAGCGATGACGTCACGTAGCCCCGCCCCCCTATTTATTTCCAAATGGACCCAAAATAGTGCCGTTCGTTTGTGTTTCGTTTGTGCTGGTTTGTGCTGCAAAAAGTTTCGTTTGTGCTGCTACGGTTTCGTAGATATTACACATTTAATTTATAGCGATGACATCACTCAGCCCCCATTTAACTCCAAATGGACCCAAAATGGTACCGATTGTGCCGCAAAAAAATTAGTTGGGGTTCAGTGAATCATTCAATTTGTCATTTATTTAATACTAATTTATTTTCTAGAGATGTCTTATCCTTGCTCCATGGATCGTTAATTAAACATTTGTTTGTGCCATTGCAATCTTTCATTATTAAAATCATGCATTAACCCCCTGTCATGTATTTTATTCTAACAATTTTTCACTTGACATCCTGATAACTCCTCAATTCTTAAACATGTATTATCCAACTAATTACTATGTAAATTGACCTCTGCAGGCCGGTAAGACATATCGCATATCGTTTAAGTTTAACTTTAACTTTAATAGGGTGGCGAAAAACAAACACGTGCAACTTTTTCAAGCGACAAATGCACAACTATCTCCGATGGTTTAAGAGGCCATACTTGAAAATGGTAACATAGCCACTCCAAGCGCTACTGTGTGGACAGATCTGAGTGACCAGTTGGAAAAGAAGATTTCTGCAAAGGCTCTGTACACCTTTGTAAAAACAAACAGACACAATATCTGGTCAGCTCTTGGAATCAGTCATGATGAAACTGATCCTGAAACTAGCAGTGAAGCAAGCTCGGAATCAGGCCCTCAACGGTCATTTCAGCTTCATATTCCATTTGACAAGTGGATGGAATTTATTCCGGAAAAGGCTGAATACAAAGATAAGAACTGTCGAACCCAAAAAAGAGAATATACAATTTTGAAGCCTGGCACCTGGACCCACATCAGAAATGAACAAATCTGGAAAACAGTCAAAATTCCTTGCACGTTTTTAAAAGAGCCAAGGTCTATCCATTGGTCTCAAATAATTATATCGAAATCAGAGGATACTGCAAGGAGTGTCATGGCCTTCTCAACATTAATTGTGGCGGAGAGCCAGAAATTAACAGTCCAATAATATTGAACTGTTTCATTAAGAACAGTGATGACTCCCTACACACTGGTAGCTCAAAGCGGTTTCTGTCTGGACAGTTGCGTGTGCAGGTAGCCAAGGAACTTTGTGAGGGCAGGATGGAACCACATGTATGGCGAGCATCATAGGCAAATAAATTGATGGACTTCGGAGACCCTGAGCCAAGCCACCTGCCAAATTTGGCCACCCTGCGCAAGGCAAAGCAAGAGAAAAATGATTTGGCATTAGGTGACAAAAATCAAATTTTATCATTGCAGATGTTGAAATACAGTGCACCTCACAGTGACAGCATCAAAGACATTGGACTTGAAGAGTTTTTCTGTCACTATTGGAGTCAAACACAAATGCATGTGTACAAGAGCTTAAAGAAATCTCACCCAATATTATGTGTTGATGACTCTGGCTCAATAGTTAAAAAACTGATGAGGCCGAATGGCATGTCTGGCCATATCTTCCTGTATCAGGGTGTTATGACAGGGCATACCAGCTCCAGTGTCCCAGTCGTGCAGATGCTGTCAGAGAAGCATGATGTTGATCCTATCACACAGTGGCTGAAGGAATGGATCCATGCAGGTGCATCTGTTCCTAAAGAAGCAGTGAGTGACTTTTCTCTGGCGATTCTTGGAGCTCTAGTCAAAGCTTTTACCCCTCATCCTGATTTGAAGAGCTACATCAATGAGTGCTTTAACATTTTACGTGGACATCTACCCCCATGTTTTGTCAGGGTAGCTGTAGCACACTGTATTAAGATGATCTGCCGATGGGACTGCCTGAAAAACAAAAGACCTCGTGTTAAGGATTTCTTTGTCAGGTCAATAGCACAGCTTCTTAAGTCACAATGTTTGCAACATGCAAAAGAACTTCTTCGTGCCATCACCATTGTGCCACTGAGTGAAACAGAGGGTAATGACAATTCTGGAGCCCCTATCCCATCAGAAAAATGCAAGAAATACTTGAGCGCGCAAATCGCAGAGGAATTTGTCCCCATTTCAGATGAGGAAGTTGAGGGACAAGAACCAGGTGATGCATCAAATCAGCACATCCAGACTAATGTCCGACAGTGGGTGACAGAAATATGTGAGGAGAGCAGGTCACTTGCCATGGCTGATGGGGATAGAGACAACATCCACTTCCTCCCTGAGATTATTCCCCAAATAACAAGACTTGGAAGTTACTTGCCACTCTGGACAGCAATAATGGTCCCTCGCTTCAAAAGCACCAGCATCACTGCAAGTTCCGCAGCTGTTGAAGCAAAGTTCGAAAACATAAAAAAAGGCCTTTTCAAGCATGAAAGCCTACCCATTCGTGTGGACCGGTTTGTTGCTCGTCATCTTTCCTTCATTGAGGGAAACATGCGGATTTGCTCTGCAAAAAAAAAAAGTGAAAAGGATGTGTGTGATGCCACGACTGTCAAAGAGCCTGACAATGTCTGCAGTACTTCTCAAACTGAAGTAGTAAACAAAAGGGGAAAAAAAATCTCATCCTGGAGAGGAGCCAGATGCATCTACTGACAGTGCAGTTGAAAACTGGAGAGGTTTAGCGGTCCCACCGAAAAAAAGAAAGATAACTTCATATCTCTATCCTTGTCCTGAATGGTTGCATATTGATACACAAGTGGGCTGGAAAAAAGTCAAGGTACCATTGTTGAAAAACGGGAACCATCTACAGCCTGTTACCTGTAAACTTCGCACATCAAAAGTGTTTGTGCTCAATACTTGTGCATTTGATTCTGTCTTTCAATGCTTATGCTGTTCTTTCTGTGAAAGTTTTTCCTTTGAAAACATTGTTCTGAACTATGAACGTGGGAACCAATTCCTCCACCTGGTGAAAACCATCACAACACAGCCTGTGAACCCACAGGTATTTTCACAGAGGGCAGAACTGCTGGGGGAAATATTCAAACCTATCCTCCTGACCTCTGGTGTTCTCCAAATTGATGCACAATGCCACATCTCCACTGTAATTGAGAGCGCAATGAGGAATATGCAGAGTGTTTATTTGATAAAACAATGCTCCTCACAGTACTGCAGTTTAAGCCAACAAGTAACAAGGCAAGTTTCACTTGTTTGTGCAAACATTGCTGTCCTGCAGACCTGTGGCATGGCTTCTCTTCAGACTGCTGCTGAAGAGGGACTCAGCCTTCCTGACTCTCTCTGCCTCAGGCCAATTGAAAATCCTTCCCAGTGTCCGTCTTCATTCAAAACACAGGACAACAATACAGGCAAGGCTCTGTGTTCAGGTAATGTTACTCACAGCTACAATCTGGGAGAGTTTGTGTGGATTGACACTGGCCTTGGTAGCAGTTGCAAGGAAGTTGCCTTGCTTGAATTTCCCTCCAGAAAAGAGAAGACTTTTTTTTTGAGAGCAGTCATTGCCTTTGAACCTGGACTGACCCAGGATTCTCTTGGGCATTATGTGGCATACTGCAGGAGGACTGCATATGCCTGGGAGATCTATGATGACCTGGGAAGTGGAGTGAAAGCAGCATCTGTAAATACTAAGATCTTCCCACATGCTGTGTTCTACACAGTCCAGTTTGCATTGTTTGATTTGTTGGAAAAAAAAATGTTGATAATGTTACCTTTGACAAAGAAAGTTATTTTTTCACGTTTTCATGTTTCTTTTTCTGGCTGTCATCAACTTCACATACATGTATTAATTGTTGCATTAATTAATGTTTTGGAGCAGACAGACTCATCAGGTATTTAGGTTGCGGTGAACCTCTTGCATGTCAGAAGTAATTGAGAAAAATGATGATATAGGCTTATTGAAAACAAGGAAATTAATCAATGGGCACGAACATAATTACAGAAATATCCTCGTGCTAAAAGCAGTCAAAGTTTTCTGTAAGCTAAGAAGAAAAGAAGAAAAAGGCTAAGAACATATTTACCTTGTAGTCCTGCATCACGAGCATTCCAGGAGCTTGAAATTCGCGACAAAATACAGTGACGTGGGCTGGGTGACGTCATCGCTATGAATTAAATGTGTAATATCTGCAAAACCGTAGCAGCACAAACAAAAATTTTGCTGCACAAACCAGCACAAACGAAGTACAAACGAACGGTACCATTTTCGGTCCATTTGGAGAGAAATGGGTGGCTGGATGACGTCATCGCTATAAAATAAATGTGTAATATCTACGAAACGGAAGCAGCACAAACGAAAATTTTTGCTGCACAAACCAGCACAAACGAACGGTACCATTTTGGGTCCATTTTGAGAAAAATGGGGGGGGGGCTTGACGTCATCGCTATAAAATAAATGTGTAATATCTACGAAACGGAAGCAGCACAAACGAAACTTTTTGCTGCACAAACGAAGCACAAACAAACTGTACCATTTTGGGTTCATTTGGAGCAGATGGGGGGCTGGGTGAACTCTGGATGAGCTATAAAATAATCTTTCATAACTGAAAAACCATAGCAGAACAAACGAATTTTTTTGCTGCACAAACCAGCACAAACGAAGCACAATCGAATCAGACTATTTTGCTTAAATTTTGCGTGGGGTGGGGGGCCAGCTTCACGCAGGTGTGATCGCTCTGTCACAATAATGCGACCAGTGCTGAGCAGTTGCGCGGTCGGGGGCGCGCTACTGTTGCGCATTCGGCGGTGCGCTGCAGTTGCGTGATCGGACAAAATTTAGCTCCCTGTGCACTGAGGTCCACTTAAGTTTTGGAAAGTACATCAGGACTTTAAAAATATTTTCTAAATTTCAGCGACGGCTCTGTCACAATAATGCGACCAGCGCGGTGCAGTTGCACGGTCAGTGACGCGCTACGGTTGCGTGTTCGGCGGTGCGCTGCAGTTGCGCGATCGGACAAAAAATGCGCAAATGAACAAATGCTTAAAATGGGCGTTTTTTGTTTTTTTTTGCTTGGAACGGATTCATTTTTATTCCATTATTTGTAATGGGAAAACATGATTCGTAATTTGAACGATTCACTTCCCGAACAGCCTTCTGGAACGTATTGTGGTCGAAAACCGAAGCTCCACTGTATTTGTAATGGGAAAAATAGATTCGGAATTTGACCGATTCGCTTCTCGAACCACCTTCTGGAACGGATTGTGGTCAAAAACTAAGGTTTGTCTGTATTTTTGCTATTCTCGTTAAAATCACACATGTGAACTGGAAATGACAATAACACATAGTAAAGCCAAATTGAGCAAATTGGCTATTTCAGAAGTGTGTGTCACACTGGTAGCCCTTTGCCTTAATCAATACCCAGGAAGTAGCTCTCTGTGTAAGAAAAGTTGGATACCCCTGATTTTTATAATCTTCCAAACTTGTATCTGTAAATCATGCTTTAGTCACCGAGTCAAATGTATTGTATACATAAAATTGGAGCTTTTGTTTACAATAAATTGATTACCCAATTATTTTAATTCAAATACACCTTGTAAAATTGCTTTAATATTGAAATAAAAACCCTTTTTAAAATTGTGTTAGCTGTATTTACTAAGAAGATAAAAAAATGTTTGCTCATGAAAAATCTATTTGTAAAACAATTTTACGGTTGTGTTTATTTGATAATTGTCAGTGCTCTACACAGTTAATAGTTCTCCAGAAAAGAAAAGTAGCTCTTATCGATGAAGCCAAACGTGTAGGCAACCTCAAGTTCAACGTGGGTAACAAATGAAGCAGATGGTCTCAAAGTCAGAGATAATGTTGGAGAAATTTTGCTCCCACGTTTGCAATCGGATCAGCTGTTTTGGATGAAATATTTTTTCTTTCAAAGGAATATTTGACATGAGTTGGTTTGTTTCAATTAAGATTGTTGAATGAAAATGTGTAAAAAAAAAAAATCAAAGAGAACGAAATTATGGAGGAGATTGAAAGTCAGAGTCAGGCTAAAATTGGATAAGTGCATCATAAAATGTTAAAAATATTAAACATTTCATTTATTAACTACCGTATTTTCCGCCCTATAAGGTGCACCTAAAATCCTAAATTTTTATCAAAAGTCGACAGTGCGCCTTATAGTCCGGTGCACCTTATATATGGATCAAGTGATGAATTTGTTTATCCATACTGGTTGTACACAGTGCTCTGCCAAAATGTTTTAATACGTTTTAGTACGAATAGTAAATTACAAGGTCGCATCGCTTCCCAACATTACGGTAACTGTAGTCAGGGGGCGTCACCGAATAGCTGTTGTACCCGCGAGGCTATTTCATGTCAAAATAGGCTGCTCTGTTAATGTTTCGAGTAAATCTACGGATCGATATGGAAGGGAAACATAGGTAAGTAGTACCAATGCGTGAGATCGAACTTTAGTCAGTTCCAATCATTTTATAGGAGATCGTTTGAGAAACGCGATTGTTTACAGAGGGTTCGTTGGTTATTGGTTAGTGGGTGCATACCGCAACCCTAGTCAACCTCAGTTTGTTGCAGTAAAGCTTCTATTTTATGCGCCTTATAGTCCGGTGCGCCTTATATATGGACAAAGTTTTAAAATGGGCCGTTCATTGAAGGTGCGCCTTATACCCCGGTGCGCCTAATAGGGCTCAAAATACGGTAAATATAAAAAAATAGAAGTATTATGAAATGGGTCAATTACATTTGCAATGATTATAGGGAAATATTAATATAATATCTGTATTTGATTTAAATTCTCATGATATGAATTTATTTTAAATCCTCCACTGTGCTCAAGGGAAATGCATTCATAGGTTTTCACTAGATGGGAGCCTTGTATAATTTACTTCTTGCCGCTTTAATGCAGAGGTGGTGAATAGATCTCGAATGGTGATTGCTTTGATTCTACTCCCTTATAATAAAGGGTTTTTGAAGCAATTTGAAAAAGATTTTGAGGGTGCATGTGGAACAGCAAGCCAAAGTATTCCAAACAGGATTTGGGCATTTTCTATTTGAAAGACATTCAGAGCATTCCAGTCTGATACTTTAGATTCTAAAGTATTCTAAAGTTTACAAGCATCAACGACACACTTCTACTTTGACAACCTTGTTGGTACGTTTATTTCCATAAAGCACAAACAAACTTTTTGCAGCTCCACATGATTATGCAATCTGTGTAACAGGGCAGGCCTCAGGCTGGTCCAAGAACAGCGTCTGGAACATGTGGTTGTAGAAGTCTGGGTGGTAGAGGCAGGCCCGGGTGCAGTCTGGGCTGAAGTTGAACTCAAGAATCTGAGGAACCATGGTACGCTCACCTGCCGTGAATTAAAAACAAGACAGCTATTTATTTTACTAAATGACAATTTTTTTTCTCTCACTAGATTGAATACATAAATGCAACAAGTAGTAAGAATTCAAAAATTAAGTCATCTGATGACACTTAAGTAGTTACAACTCTGTTTGATAAAAATAACTGATTTAACTTTCCGAAGATAATGAAATAAAAGCAATTTGTGCTTCAATATGATCAAGCATAGATTTAGGTGTAGTCTGACTGGCCAAAGAGTCACAGGATTTTACTACAACCTGGTATGCAGAAAAGAGGGACTCGCTAATGATGTCAATTATGGGGACAATTGAAACCTTCTACAAAAGTTCAATGCACAAATTGTGGAATGAACTAACTCGATGATCAAGCCAAATGACCAACTCATGGATTCATTGGAATCATGGACTATTAGTCGCAGTTTTTTTCATAGTTTGGCCGGGGGTGCGACATATACTCAGGAGCAACTTATATGTGAAACTATTAACACATTATTACTTGATCATTACTTACTTACTTGGATATCACGTCACATGTTATTTTCACACTAAACAGCATGAGGGCACTCTAGGCCTGTGGAATAATTGGAACTACAACTGACTATGAGCAACTAAAGTCAGTGCCGCATCTACTTCCGGAGTAAGCAGCGGCGTTGTTTATAAGTGACACAGATGACGAAGATTTCGGTGGATTTAATGATTTGGCGTGCCACAGATGCTTCGATAAACTTATTTATGCTGTAGTTATTTTATATATACAGTGGAGCCTCGGTTTTCGACCACAATCAGTTCCAGAAGGCTGTTTGAGAAGTGAATCGTTCGAATTCCGAATCATGTCTTCCCATTACAAATAATGGAAAAAAAATGTAATCAGTTTCAAGCCAAAACCCCCCCCGCTTTTTTAAAGCTTTTTTTCATTATTTTACACCACAGAATGCATAAATAAGTGAGTAGGTAATGCATAAATAAATAATATAAATAATATACTGAATTAATAGAGTAGGCTAGGCTGGGGAATGTATTGCCGTATCGGTAGGAACTCGCTTGTGTGTTTCATTCTAATAGTAAAAGATATCTTTTTTAATTGTGAAAAAACACAACAAAGGTTTGTTGGTAAGCACAGTCACCCCTCTCGCAACGTCACTTCCTTTAAGAGCATCTTTGTTATTTATGTCATAGTTAAGTAACTGTTAATATGTTACATTAGAGGCGGCTTGGTGACGAACTGGTTAGCACGTCCGCCTCACGGTTAGGAGGGTGCGGGTTCGATTCCACCTCCGGCCCTCCCTGTGTGGAGTCTGCATGTTCTCCCCGTGCCCGCGTGGGTTTTCTCCGGGTACTCCCGTTTCCTCCCACATCCTAAAAACATGCTTGATAGGCCGATTGAGCACCCCAAATTGTCCCTAAGTGTGATCGCGAATGGTTGTTCGTCTCTGTGTGCCCTGCGAGTGGCTGGCAACCAGTTTAGGGTCCCCCGCCTACTACATGATGACTGCTGGGATAGGCTCCAGCACGCCTGCGACCCCTGTGGGGACAAGCGGTAGAGAAAATGGATGGATGGATGTGACGTCAGGCACATTCTCAGTTTATGTAACGTTAGCATACCGTATCGTTTACCCTGTTGTTGCCCATTCATGTTTGTTCTTGGTGTTGTATTTTGCCAAATAAAGTTCCCCCAAAAATGCGACTTGTACTCCGGTGCGACTTATGTTTTTATCTTCTTTATTATGCATTTTATGGCTGGTGTGACTTGTACTCCGGAGCGACTTTTAGTCCGGAAAATACGATACTCTTTGTTTTTAATAGATGTTTCTATGACTGATAATTTTACAAAAATTGAGTCAAATACTTGCCATTGTCATCTGTTCTCCACTTCAGCATGAGGTCTACAGCATAGATTGCACGAGAAGATGGGTATGGACAAATACCATATGGGGCAGGTCGAGATGAAGCGGCCTGGAAGAGCCTCTTAAAGGCTTCAAACAATTGTGCCTGAGAGAGGAAAAGATGTATGATGCTTTAAAAAACGGATTTGGCAACTACCATTGTTGGCCATTGCTGGATCAAAAATAATCAACAGGTTTTGATTGACAGGATATGTAGCACAGTCATTTGAAGTGTTGGTAAAATATTCATTCTAAGTATTTTCAGATATTTTACAGTTGGTTAACAAGTAAATAATGACTATAGTAAATAATAATAATAATAATATAATGATAATAATAATAATGTATATAAAATTTAGCAATGACATGCCACAGGGGTCTGACTGTAGACCACTATTATCTTTGAAGGTTTAATGTTGATGAAGTAAATCTTTTTGCATAAATCTTATTATCGAGGTATGAGGATTAAAGTACTCATTGACCATTTATCCAATCTTTATAAACCTTGGAGGGTGTCTTCAAAATATGTGTTTTAGCATGTTCTCCAAATCCGACATGAATGTCGAAATTTCAGCTTTGAAAAGAGTTGCTTTAAGCTATTGGTTGGTATATGACCCAGAAATGCCAATGGCAATGACGGGAGAAAGAGGTAGGATTTTGTCCTTGGGGTGTGGGGGTGTTAGAGCCTAGTTAATTTCTTATATTGATTGTATTAATATTATTATTGTTTGTGGTCTGGCCTATGAATTATTTCTGTTCTACATATATGTGAAGCCAGATAGGGCCAGTGCCAGTCAAGTCTTCTCCTCCTTTGCAGCCACCTCCTACCTATAATGACGGAGTTGGGACAGGTGTGCTTTCCTTTTGGCTTTTCTTGGTGTTGAAGGAAGAGTAGTGTACAAAAGGCTGTAACATTGTTTGCATGTTGTGCTGTTCTATGTGCATGTTTGTGTTGGCAGCGGCTCTGCCTTGTGTTCCCGCTCCACATGTCACGTGACTTGACGCGGCATTCTCCGCGCATGAGCAGGGCAGTCCGGAAGAGAGCAGTTCACGGTATGGTGGTGTAGAAGTTCGCTAGTCACAGTTGAAGCAAAGTAAAGCCGAGTTCATGACCAAAAAAGTCCGCCATTCTATAAACCTTCAATTCTGCAACTCAATAAACCTGTCCATCCATCCATCTACCTTTTTGGCCATTCCCTGTGTCCAGCGTCCTTTGCGGCCTCCTGTATTCTGACCGATACACCATCTTGTACACTATATACACCCAAGATCTAGCGTATTACCCTCCCCAACAAGTAGTGATACAGTTTTTTCAACCACGAAGATCACTAAAATCATTACTAGATTATGTTTTATTGTTTTATTTTTCTTGTATGAAAGTCAACCCGGAGATGTATGTTTAATGTAAATAAATACCTTTTTTGGACTGAAGAACTATCTCCGCGAGTGCTTTTTGGTTTAGTGGGTTAAAGACCTCCCCAACATTGTGGTCCTTCGAGCCGGATATAGTGTTCAGGATGGAGCAAGATCAAGAAAGACACCTGGATGTCAGGCCAAAACGTCGGACGCAACCCCCAGCTTGGATGCAGGACTTCGAGATGTGGGATATGACCACAGCGGCCAACCACGGTGGGACTCGTTTACACCGACCCCAACAGGCAGACCGTCATATCCACAGAAGGGACTAGTCCAGACGATCTCCTTGCATGCACCTCAACTTCACCCGGAGAGGTTCGAGGATGCTACTCAGTATAGAGCCCCTCAGCTAGCCTCAAGCTTCACCCGGAGGAGGAATGCGGATGATAGAACCTTATCTGCACCTGTCCAGTCATACCAACAACAGCCAACCCAGGACCCGATGTACCACCCGAACCGCCAAACCTTACAAGATGAGAATGCGGTTCTGCGTGAGACTCACGAAGCCATCCATGCCGGACTGAAGGAGCTAAGCCCGTAGTGACCTTCAGCAGCTGATTGACGTGGCCCACTCTTTAAGAACAGGCACGAGTCAAGTGAACATCCCTCTACCAGCATGTTCCAGTCCCAAACCACCTGATGGGGCCGTCACCACGAGCAACAGCTCGACATTCACTGAGTCAGAGGAAGAGGAGGATTGGCCTGATCCCCCGCCATGGCCTGAACCCGAGGAAGCCCTAAACGCCAACCTCAGTGCCTTTAATCTGGGAGCTCATCAGTTACCTCCTTACCTGACTCCACCGAAGACCAAGCCTCTACACTACAGGCCTCAGCCACAACCAGCCCAATTCCGTCATCCACAGTTCATTCCTTCTAGCCTTGAGTCCTCCCATGTTCCTCCTGTACCGCCATGTAACTTACCCTTACCTCTAAGGGCATCCCCAACTGGTCCATCACATCTTCAAGTGCCACACTCTCACAGAACCACCCCTTACATGCAACCTCCATTCCCAGAGCCAGTGTACAGAGGACCCCAACCGACCATTCCCAAGTTCACTTTCCCGGACCCTAGTGAGTTTGCCCGGCTACGTATAGCATTAGAGAACCTCCTCCCCTCCAATGCTACAGAACTCTTCAAGTATCAGGTACTAGTAGACCATCATAAGTTAGAGGAGGCCAAACTGATATATGACGCCTATCTAAACTCCCCAACCCCCTACACGGACACCATGACAGCTCTCTATGACAAATATGGTCAACCTCATCAGCTTGCCCTAAAGAAGATATCGAGCGTCCTGGATGGCCCAGAGGTCAGGCGGGGTGATCTAATGGCGTTCCAGAAATTTGCCCTTCAAGTTCAATCACTGGTGGGTCTCCTCCAGACCTTGGGCCACGAAGGAGAAATTGAACTGAGTTGTGGCTCTCACGTAGCTCGCCTACTGAGTAAGCTTCCTCCTGAACACCGGGCCGATTTCCGCCGTTCCCAGCCCACTCGATCTGGAGCCACATCCACCTTGAGGGACCTGTCAGAGTGGCTTCGCCACGAGTCATGGTGTCAGGACTTTGACGATTCTACCAGTAGCCGGAGCTCCAAAGAGAAACAGAGCACTAAAGGGAACATTCGTCCTGTGGCTAAGCAAACAGCGGTCCTGCATAGTAGCCAGGAGCCCTCAGTGAAACTAGTTAAAGAGAAACCTGTCAAAGGGAAAGACAAGTGTAAGGTATACCGTGCCTATTGTGAGAGTACAGACCACTACCTCAGCCAGTGTAGTGGTGTAGCCCAGCTCACCAAAGACGAGCTGAAAGAGTGGATCCAGGAGCACAAGCGGTGTTGGCGCTGTGCCAGTCAACACTTCGCCGCTCAGTGCAACCTCAAGAAACCCTGTAACCTTTGTCAAGGCAAGCACCTTCTCGCTCTCCACGAGATTAACATAAGACCTGAGAAAGTTAAGGATGACTCACCTCCAAAGGCTGAAAGCTGCCTGACTACCTGTGCCTCCGAGTCCTTCTACCTTGACCGACCACATGTGGGGAACCGAGTCATGTTGAAGGTGGTGCGAGTACACGTGCACTATGGTAGTCAGATGTTAGACACCTTTGCTATACTGGATGATGGGTCTGAGAGGACTATGCTGCTCCCCACCGCTGCTAAATCACTAGCCCTTAACGGCGCTCCCGAAGACCTCCCACTGCGCCTAGTGCGCTCGGACATCCAAGTTTTGCATGGCCATACAGTGTCATTCAGGGTCTCCTCCCCCACCTACCCTAATGTCATGTTTAAGATCACTGATGCCTTTACAGCCAGCCATCTTAATCTAGCCCCACATAGCTACCCAGTTAGCCACCTACAGAGGAAGTTCAAGCACCTGCGTGGAATCCCTATTCCTACCTTCCGAGAAGTAAAGCCCTTGCTTCTCATGGGTTCAGACCAGCCCCACCTCATAACCCCCATCGAGCCTTTCAGGCTTGGTCCTCATGGTAGCCCAGCAGCTGTCCACACTAGACTGGGGTGGACCTTGCAGGGCCCGTGTCCGTCGACGGGGCGGCCAGCTCACCCAGCTCAATGCCTGTTCACCTCTGTTCCACCACCCATGGATGATCTCTACAGGCATGTGGAGAGGCTCTGGCAAGTGGATACAGTCCCCTGCAGGCCAGAGAGGGAAGTGACACGATCCAAGCAGGATCAGCAAGCTGGAGACGAAGACAGTACGTACCGAGGTGAGTGGCATCCTTAGATACGCTACTCCCCTGTTACGCCATGCGGCTATGCCCCTATTGCAAGCACCTAAAGAATCAGTTATGGCCCTGCTGCGCAGCACTGAGAGACGCCTCCTTAAGAACCCTGAGCAGGGACAAGCATACCAAGCAGAGATGCAGAAACTCATTGAGTCAGGCGCAGTGCAGGAAGTTAGCGAGGATACCTCATCAACGGAGAGCTGGTTTATCCCCCATCACCTCGTGACCCATAACGGGAAGAACCGCCTCGTCTTTAACTGTTCTCATCAATTTTTGGGCCAGTCCCTTAATCAGTTCCTCCTACCAGGCCCAACTCTAGGTGCCTCCCTGCTAGCGGTCCTATTGAGGTTCCGAGAATGTCCCATTGCAGTTAAAGTTAAAGTCCCAATGATCGTCACACACACATCTGGGTGTGGTGAAATTTGTCCTCTGCATTTAACCCATCCCCATGTGATTTTAATCCATCCCCTTGGGGAGAGGGGAGCAGTGAGCAGCAGCGGTGCCGCGCTCGGGAATCAGTTGGTGATCTAACCCCCCAATTCCAACCCTTAATGCTGAGTGCCAAGCAGGGAGGCAATGGGTCCCATTTTTATAGTCTTTGGTATGACCCGGCCAGGGTTTGAACCCACAACCTTCCAGTCTCAGGGCGGACACTCTACCACTAGCCAACTGAGCTGGTATAGTTAGTGGGGACATGGGGACAGGGATGTTCCACCAGGTCTGTCTCCTTCCTGAGGATCGCCCCCTTCTGAGATTCTTATGGAGAGACCTAAAGGTAGAACAACCACCCAAGATCTTTGAATGGCAGGTCCTCCCCTTTGGGACCACCTGTAGCCCATGTTGTGCGACATATGCCCTGCAAACCCATGTCAAGGATCCCAGTAAGTCAAACGATGACATGAGGTTCTCCGTGGAGCACTGTTTCTATGTCGACAACTACCTGCAGAGTGTGGCTACACCCAGCGAAGCAAAGGGTCGGGTGGACCGGCTCAGGGAGCTCCTCGCCTCGGGCGGCTTTGAATTGCGACAGTGGGCTTGCAACGACCCAAATGTTCTCAGCCACCTACCTTCAGAGCTCAGATCCACCAGTCTAGACCTGTGGTTAGCCCAAGATAAGTCCAACCCGTTTGAGTCGACCCTGGGCCTCAGCTGGAACTGGCAGGCAGACTCCCTAGGCTACAAGCAGCAGTTAGTCCCTTACGATGTACCAACCTTGAGGAACATTTATAGAATCCTAGCCTCACAGTACGATCCATTGGGATACCTGCTGCCATTCTCCACTCGCGCCAAGCTCATCCTAAGACAGCTGTGGGACAAGCAGCGAGGTTGGGAGGATCCTAAACTACCTCCTGACCTGCTACAGGGTTGGTCCTGTTGGGAGGCGGAGCTCAAGCATCTGCCGGACATTGCCATGACACGTCCGTATGCGCCTGCTGATAGCCCCCGCGAAGGGACCACTCGGCAAGTGCACATCTTTGCTGACGCCTCAGAAAAGGCCTACGGGGCTGTAGCCTTCCTCCGAATCGAAGACAACCAGGGTAAGGTACATTTATCCTTTGTTCTGGCTCGCTCCAGCATAGCCCCTAAGTGTGTGCATTCTGTACCTCGCCTTGAGCTGTGTGCGGTAGCAGCGCAGTTGGCTTCCGCCCTTAAGAAAGAACTTGCTCTCCCAGTACACAGCACAGTATTGTGGTCTGACTCTACCACTGTACTCACCTGGCTACACTCACAATCCTGTCGATACAAGGTGTTTGTAGGGTCAAGAGTAGCTGAGATCCAGGAGCTTACGGAAGGCTTTGTTTGGCGCTATGTAGACTCAGACAACAACCCTGCCGACGACCTGACAAGAGGGAAGACATTGATATCCCTGTCGGAGCCCAATCGATGGTCACAAGGACCCGCCTTCCTTCTACAGGGTCCAACCACCTGGCCAGAAATGCCACACTGTATTTCACCTGATGATGCCGCTGAATTAAGGAAAGGTACTTTCTGTGGGTCCACCGTCACCTCACCTGACATTGCCATTCTACAAAACAAGACATGCAACACCTGGCAGGAACTCATGGACGCTACTGCAAGGGAGCTTCATGGCCAGGCCCCTTCGGTTTACTCACCTATCGCTGAAGAATACCGACAAGCTGAGGTACTCATCCTTCAACGACCCCAGAAGCAATCCTTTCCAGACGATTGTGCTCAGCTGTCAGCAGGGAAGCCCGTGAAAACTTCGAGTCGACTGCTTACTTTAGCGCCAGTCATAGACACCTCCATCGACCTAATCAGAGTAGGAGGCCGGTTACGCCGTCTAGAGGGCCAGAACGAGGTCACCCCACACCCTATCGTCCTCGACGCCTCACACCCTGTGACCCGCCTGCTCATAAAGAAATATGACCAGGACCTTAAACACCCGGGGCCAGAGCGAGTCTTTGCAGAGCTGCGGAGGACCTATTGGATCATTCACGGCCGTGAAGCAGTTCGTCGCTATCAACGTTCCTGTGCAGATTGTCAGCGCTGGCGGGCCAAGCCTTCCATACCTAAAATGGCTGACCTTCCAACCGCACGCCTCCAGTTGCATAAACCTGCCTTCCACGCCACTGGCATTGACTGTTTCGCTCCCATGTTAGTAAAGGTTGGACGACGCCATGAGAAACGCTGGGGTCTCATCTTCAAGTGCTTGACCACCAGAGCGGTACATCTGGACCTCATACGAAATATGGACACTGATGCTTTCCTGATGGCTTAGAGGCGATTCATTGCCAGAAGAGGAACCCCCTCGGAACTGTGGTCAGACCACGGGACCAATTTCAAAGAAGGAGAGAAAGAGCTTCGGGAAGCCTTCACAAGTACGTGTCCAACCCTACAAAGTCAACTCGCTCAACATAAGATCAAATTCAACTTCAACCCCCCAGCAGCCCCTCACTTTGGTGGAGTATGGGAGTGAGAAGTACGAGCAGTCAAGTCTGCACTCCGCACCTGTATAGGTACTGAGCCTATCCATGAGGACGTCCTCTCCACCATCCCGTTGGAAGTGGAGGCCATTCTCAACTCAAAACCTTTGGGCTATGCTTCCGCTGATCTGGCTGACGTCGACCCTGTGACCCCCAATAGCCTCCTACTGGGGCGGCCTGATGGATCACTCTCCCAAATTGTCTACCCGAAGAGCAAAATCCGCAGCCAGAGGCGCTGGCGGCACTCCCAAGTCCTTGGCGACCAGTTTTGGTCAAGATTTATCAGGGATTACCTACCGGGATTGCAAACAAGACAGAAATGGCAAGCCTCTTACCAGCCGTGTTCACTATGCGCTGCAGGGCCTTCATGTATTCAGTGCAGCTACCACCCCAGTGATACAACTGGAGAGGACGCTCTCAATGGTGCCACTGTAAAATGTGGTCATGACGGCCGGAGGAGCACTTGCTCGCCTGAGTTTCCGCAGGAAGTACAGGCGGCGCTGGTCCTTCTTCGCCCGTTATACGGTGTTGGTGGACCAGGAGAGATCCTCACTGATGTGCACCCCCAGGAACCTGGTGCTGCTCACTCTCTGCACCACAGCACCGTCGATGGTCAGCGGCAGGTGTTTGGTGTGACCCTTCCGGAAGTCAACAACAATCTCCTTGGTCTTGTTGACGTTCAGCAGGACGTTGTTGTCCTTGCACCACGTGGTCAGAAGGTCAAACTCCAACCTGTATTGAGTCTTGTCGCCCTTGGTAATGAGACCCACCAGAGTTGTGTCGTCAGCAAATTTCACCATGCGGTTGGTGCTGTAGGTTGCAGCGCAGTCATGCGTCAGCAGGGTGAAGCGCAGCGGACTGAGCAAGCAGCCTTGGGGGGCCCCCGTGCTCAGCGTGATGCTGGCGGAGATATTGTCGCCAACACGTACCACCTGAGGCCTCTGACAGAGGAAGTCTAGTACCCAGTTGCAGAGGTAGGTACTGAGGCCAAGCTTGGCGAGTTTGCAGACGAGTCGTTGTGGCACAATGGTGTTGAAGGCAGAACTGAAGTCCACAAACAGCAATCTCACATACGAGTCCCTACTCTCCAGGTGGGTGAGGGCAGAGCAGATGGCATCCTCAGAGGACCGTTTGGCTCAGTACGCAAACTGGAAGGGGTCTATAGTGGTGCGGAGAATGGATCTGATGTGCTCCATGACAAGCCGCTAAAGCACTTCATGATGAAATATTTGATAATAAAAATAGTGCAAAGGAAGAAAAAAACTGTTAAAAAAAAAGCTGGTAAAAAGAGTATGAGGTAGACAGATATTGCACATACGATTGCACATACGGTTATTGCACGTTATCATTGCCCGTTAGCTACAGTGATTAGCCTGGTTGTACAGTCTGATTGCAGCAGGGAGGAAGGACCTGCGATGCGTCTCGGTGGTGCATCGTGGGTGACGAAGCCGGTCACTGATGGAACTCTCCAGGGCTCTGTCAGTCTCATGAAGAGGGTGGGAGACGTTGTCCAACAGTGTCAGTAAAAGTAACAGTGATATGGTCAGAAAGTTAAAGATGGGGGAGGGTGGCGGCTCTGAAAGCTCCTTTATTTGAAAAATTAACATGCTGGCGAAGCCTCGGAAAAACAGACTTTAGGTTAGCATGATTAAAATCCCCAGCGAAGATGGTGAAACCGTCAGGGTGCGCCGTCTGTTGTTCACTGACAGCCTGGTACAGTTCACTAAGAGCCGCAATCCTGTCGCCTTCGATGTTGGAAGGCGGGATGTATCCCGCGACTAGCAGAATCCCTTGGCAGGTAAAAAGGACGGCACTTAATGATCACAAACTCCGCCAGTGGCGAGCAGTGCTTGCATACCACTGGAGTCCTGGCACCATTCGTCACGGATGTAGATGCATATACCACCTCCTCGCGATTTTCCCCCTTTTACAATGGCCCGGTCCGCCCGATAGCACGCTAGCCGCTCCAGATGTACAGCAGAGTCCGGTATGTTGACAGTCAACCAAGTCTCAGTCAACACGAGCACACAGCAGTTACACACTGTCCGGTTCATAGATCTCAGCAGGCGAATGTAATCCATTTTGTTGTCCAGCGATCGAATATTCGCCAAAAGAATGGGAGGCACGGCCGGGCGAGCTGGGTTGACCGCCAGCCCGACCCGGACGCCTCCGCGCTTGCCCCTCTTCAGCCTCCTCGCACACCGCTTCCGACGCTTCCTAAGCGGGGGAAGAATAGCAGGCGAGTCCGGCGACGTTTCAGGACAGAGTAGTCCGAGCTCCTTTAATGTCCCCGCTTCAAAGTCCAGAACGCCACAAAACTCGCTTTCGCCGATGTCGAGCAGAACCTGCCTGCTGTACTTGTAGCACGACTCAGTACAACGAGACGAACACATAAAACTGTCGGACACTCATTAAACGAACAAAACACCGTTCGGGCGGGACAGAGAGAGGTCACTGCGTGTGCACGCGCCGCCATCTTGATATGATAGAAGAGTTAAAAATCTGAAAATAGCCAATATCTGGTCTGGCACCTGGGGTCCAAGGACATTTTGGTAGGGGGGCCTGTGCCGCTCCCTTCCGAGCTCTGTCTTTGATCAGGATTTCAAGTCCCACATATAACGCGTGTTTTTCATGCTAGGTGATACAAACACTGTTTTAGTACAAACTAAAACTGATTCTCAAACAGTCGATTGACTCTTGTTTTCCCCTCGCCAAACTCTTAAGAGTCAAATAGAAAATTACAATGATTTCTATGTACATCCCATCATGAGATCATCGGTCCAATATATTTGAATCACTTACTTCCACTTCCTTCCATGTGCATTGTGGGTACTGTTTCTCAAACATCAAGATAAACTCATCACAGTGAATCTGGTGACAGAGATCATCGGTTTCAGATATCAATTAATCTTATTTCAGACCATGACGAAAATTTAACTCATCAAGAAATGCATTTAATTGTACCTGTTTCAGCTTCACGCCCTCTGTATAGTTCATGACTGTAAAATGTTTCTGGTAGTCATCAAAATGGTCGAGGGAGAAAGGTCTGAAGAAATTCAGAAAAATTTGTCCACATTAAATATTCCAAATTGATAATCACGGTGTAATGATGCAATACCTATTAGCAAAGCGCAACCAGAAAACATTGTAGGCATAGAGACGTAGAGGCTTCACAGAGCGTAGCATCATCATGTAGCGGATGTCAAACTTGACCAGTCCAACATCCTCCCTCTCAAACAGTACTGGGTTCTTGATGTACTTACACACAACCTGAGGCAAACAAATATATTTATTACCTTTGTAGTTATGTGGCTATAAAACCAGACATTAGGTATGCACAATAATTACCCGCCAGTTTGGGCAAACATGAATGATTGAATGAAAGAATTATTTATTTAAAGAACAGCATGTAATGCCATAAATCATTGTGATTTCACGAACAACGACAATAAGATGGTTGCATCGAATTTATCAGGAGTGCTATTTCTCTTCCGTAGTCTTTCATGCGGGGGCGGGGGGTTTGTCATATAACCATCGAGGTTTTTTTTTCAAAGATAAATCTTTTAATAGCCCAATGAAAATTATGGGGAGTATAGTTTTTTTCAAGGATAAAAGTTTTAGAAGTCCAATTAAAATCATGGTGCACGTCTGATCGTGCATTGTTGTTTGGTTGAAAGCCTGATTGAAGTAGCGAAGAATGTCCGATTGCAGGTGCTTTTTGTTACGTTAAAAACCTAAATATGGACAAGACTATGTGTTGGGGGAATTCATTCCATCCTTTTATTCCTATGTATGAGAAGGAGTTTTGTGCAAAAGTACTTTTTCTTTTTGGGATGATGCAGTTTCACTGGGTGGCTCTTTTGGGTGCTCTTTTTGTATGTCCCGAGGCAGGCTGGATAAACTGAGTGGAGGTGGTCGGCTCCATGTAGTATTTTTAATATGAGGGTCAGGATTGATAGCTTTATTCGATGGTCGATGTCTAGCAGCTCATACTCATTTAGGAGGAGACAGATGTGATATGATTTGGGCTTTTTTGCTAGTAGTTGTATTTCTCGTTTGTATACTGATTTTAGGGGTTTGGTTGTTACATTTGCCTGTGACCAGCTCGTTATACAGTATATGAAGCGGGATAGGATCATAGCATGGTAGAACTTTAGGCGTACAGGCTGTATTGATACTGTTTGTCATTTTTTTAAATTTAGGTTGGCATTTAGAATAATACTGAGGTATTTAGTTTCTACTGTTGCATTATTAGGCTCCCCTCTTACTGTGAATGCTGGCCGGTGATGTAGTCTTGTTTCTGAGGAGAAAACAGACTGTTTTTGCAACGCTTGGGACTAGTCGAGAGGAGTCTAACCAATTGGCGATTTTGTCCATCCTCTTGGTTAGGGTCTCTGCCACAGTGGGAGCATCTTTGCCGCGTGGATATACGTCAGTGTCGTTGGCCTACATCTGTATGCTAGTATTGTTATGAGCTGAGGGTTAAGTCATTAATGCAGAGACTGAAAAGTAGAGGTGCTAGTATCGACGCCTGCAGGACGCCAATTCGGATTTCTGTTGCGGGTTTCATTTTCATCAATTTTTACACATTGCTTGATCTGAACCAGTCTATATGACACTGGGAGCCAGATTGAATTGTGTTAGTTTGGCGAAGAGAACGTCATGGTTGACCATGTCAAATGCCTTTATTACGTCCAGGAAGACCGTGCCTACGCCGCCTCCCTGGTCAAGTCTCATTTTGAGGTATTCTATCAAATAGCAGCAGGCTGTTTTAGTCGAGTGCGCAGGGCGGAAACCAAATTGTGCGGCATGCAGAAGATTTTGTGATTCTAGGTGATGGATAAGTTGTTGTGCTAGCGCTTTTTCAATTGTTTTGGAAAGTGACGAGAAGATAGTAATGGGTCGATAGGAGGATGGTGTCTTTTCCATAAATGTCCTTTGCTTCTGAGTTTGATTTTCAGAGTAGTAGCATGATTTATCAGGGTTAAGAATGAATGGGGTGATTCGTGGGGCTCTGTGGCCTGTCAGCTCAGGTCGGTTGTTGGTTATTGGCATTATTGTCATATTAAAGAAGTAGCGCAGTGGTCACCAAACTACGGCCCGCGGGCCGGATACGGCCCACGGGACCGTTTAATCCGGCCCGCCAACCCTGAACAAATTGTATTATTAAACTTTTTTTTTTTGGTCATTTTGCCTGCAATGACTGCGTTTCCCCAGTAGATAGGGAAGCGCTCGCCTGCGCCTTTACTACCGGAGGCCGTGTCAGAAAGCTCGGTGCACACTCACAAGTGCGTGTACGGACATGGCGCACTCGGGCTCTATTTGTATCAGTCTCGAATTTAGAGCGTGGGCTGTGACGACAGCATTCTTGTAATTCGCGCGCTGAGCTTTCAGATGCAGTTTTGCGCTAAGCCACTTACAAACCTTCCCCTGGAATCCTTCCATTAAAATGAGTCGCCCAAGGAAAAGCAAGGTGGACACAGTGCCGAGCGTTTAAAAGAGAGTGGCCAATTTTGCTCGACGTACGCGACGTGACGTTTAGCCACATGAACGTCAACATCAACCCGTCACAGATCGAGGTAAACGGACCAACACCTCAGATCTCGCCTAAGAATTGCCACAACAAATTTTACTCCAGACTATGACGCACTAGCAAACTTTAACAAAAAAGACAGCGGTGTCTACAAGCCTACTGGAACCTACAAAAGGATTATAAGGAAGGAACACAAGAACTTTAAGAGACTGCTCATGTGTGTCAGAGAGATTCTGCTTTGACAACTGAGCTGAACTTTTATCTGTTAAGAAAAAGTTAATGTTCCATGGCTTTTTTTTCTATGAAGAACCCAGAGAGAGTTATTTTGTTATTATTTATTTCCTGTTTTTTCTGTGAAGAACTCAGAGAGGGTTATTTAGTTATTATTTATTTCATTAATAGTGTTATTATTTGTTCCCTGACTTTTTTTCTGTAAAGAACCTGGAAAGGGTTATTAAATAACCGTTATTTGGTTATGTGTGGCTTTCTGGAAAACAATAAAATATTTAAGCTCCCCTACGATCGTCACACTTTTTCTGTTACAAACCGACACCGGCCCCCCATCAGAGAAGGGAAAAGTTATGTGGCCCTCACAGGAAAAAGTTTGGGGACCCCTGAAGTAGCGATTAAAAGCTTCCCCAACTTTTACATTGTCCGTGGCCACCATTTCATCAATATTGACATGGCTTGGTGTTGTAAAAATGTAGAAATTTTCTTTACAAAATCGTGACATCATCAAACACAAAATATTGGCTGACAGTAATTCGGTCCGTGGCGCTGGAAAGGTTGGGACCACTCTTGTAAATGATAACTTTGCCAATTAGTTTGACAAAGTGTCTCCACAAAGACTTCCTGTCTCCTTTTGTGTCCCGTATGAGTTTAAGGAAATAGTTTGGTATGCCACAGTCTAGTTCACAGGTGTTAAACTCAAGGCCCGGGGTCCAGATACGGCCCGCCACATCATTTTATGTGGCCCGAAAAGACAAATTGTGCATTAAATTCATGTCATTACTAAAAATGCAGATTTTCTTCACTTTTTTTTCCCAATACAGTTTTTATTCACATTTTTTTCCATGTACAACATTCATAAACAATTTCACAAAATACGTCTTACATGGTATTTCTTTACAAAAAATACAAATAATGAAATAATGAAGTAGCAAAATCTAGAATGAGTAAAGCATGTATCCCAAACATTTTGTCTATTATATGTTTAATTTAACTTAAAAGAACAAAACAAAACAGCTTCTCTTTATTTGTAATATTGCAACTGGCAAAATGAGTGTTTCCTGCAGGGGCTCAAAAGCCAACAAGGTTATCAGAATAGTCCAAGTCTTTTACGAAATCAATAAAAGGCCTCCAAATCCCTTCAAACAAATGTTTGGCTTTACGTATATATGTTATTCTTTCCAATGGAAGACAAGAGAGCATCTGTTTTAGCCACTGGGAGGTGTTCGGTCCGGTAACATTTTTCCAGGTCAGAGCAATACATCTTTTGGCCATTAACGAGCTTATATCAATAAAAATTGAGTCTGTTTTACTGAAGTTGTGTTTCTCTGGATATAGAGCCAGTATAAACAGCGAGGGCTCCAAAGTAAGCTCTTTTGATATTATTTTCTCTATTTGATCCTTTACTTCTAACCAAAAACGTCTTATCTGACTGCATTCCCACATACAATGTATTAACGTTCCTTTTAAGCCACACTTTACACAGATATCTGGAATATTCTTATTGTATTTATTCAATTTAACAGGTGTCGTGTACACTCGCTGTAACCATTTAAATTGTATTACTCTTAGATGGCTATTAATAGATATTTCTTGTGATTTTTTGCAAACTTTTCCCCATTCTTGCTCACTGATTTTAGTATTTAGATCATTGTTCCAGAATAATAATTTACTTCTTGAATTTTCATTTGAATTTGTTTGTAGTAGGATGTAAAATTCTGAGATTATGCCTTTTCTTAATTTATTCTTTAACAGCAAGTTTTCCAGCCGTGTTAATGGGATCCTTCGTAGGTCACTTTGATACCCTTTTACAAAACTTTTCAGTTGCAGGTATTTAAAGTAGTGTTTTTTGTCAAGATTGAACTCAACCTCGAGTTCTCCAAAGGTCATAAAGTCATCAGACTGTGGAGGGTAGAGATTCCCAACTGTCCCCAGCCCCTTAGTCGCCCATATTTTGAAAGTGGCATCTGCTCTTCCAGGAGTAAACAACTGGTTACCCCATATCGGACTTAGTTGCGATAATGTTTGTGTATCTCTGAGATACTTTCTAACATCATACCATACTTGCACCATTTGTTTCAAAAGAGGATTTGTTATTTGTTCTAATAATTGTTTTTTTTGTGTCAGAATAAAAAAATGTGTGCAGGGGTAATTTTAAATTTTGACCTTCCATTTCCACCCAATGCGGGTTATTGTTATCGTTATTGAAATAGAAAGTCATGGAGCGCAGTTGTGCAGCCCAGTAGTACCACAAGAAATTGGGACATCTTAACCATCGAATGGCATGTATAAAAGAGAGAGACGAATCCTTGATCTTCCATTGTTCCATATCAAACTCAAAATAATTTTTCTTATCCAGGTAAACAAGTCAGTGGGAGGGGGTAAAGCAATATTTTGAAATAAGTATAACAATTTTGGCAATATAATCATTTTTAAAGTACTTATTCTTCCCATAATAGATACCGTTTTTTTCCGTGTATAGTGCGCAAAATTTAACTAATTTATTGTCCTAAAATCTGGAGTGCGCATTATACATGGGTACAAACATTTTTTTTATTTAATTGCCTTGTTCCTTTCTTCTCTGCTGTTCACTTCAAACACGCTCCATGCGACCGCAATGCTCTCGTATCAGACGCTTGCTCGATCACCTGCTTGTTTGCTGTCCCGTGCGCGCACGGAGCGCGGTGGTGCGTTTACGGGCAGTCGGAGAAATCAATGCCAACAAAAAAATTTACATCCAGCCTAGTTAAGACCATACCAAAGACTATAAAAATGGGACCCATTGCCTCCCTGCGTGTGTGGCGATCATTGGGACTTAAAAAAAATAAAAAAATAAAAAAAATAATTTTTTTTTTAAAAAATTCATAAAAATTGGGTGCGTATTATACATGGGTACAAGCTTTTTTCCAGCATCAGCATGCCATTTTTAGGGGTGCGTACTATACATGGGGGCGCACTATACACGGAAAAAAAACGGTAGATGCAGCTCACTGACAAGTGCCACTATTTGAGCTATTTGAGCAGTCCTGCGGGCGACTCATGCAGTCCTCACGGGCGACCTGGTGCCCGCGGGCACCGTGTTGGTGACCCCTGGTCTACTTCCTTAGGGTGCTCAGGAGGTACCGCATCACACAAAGACTGCTGATGTCTTTCTATCAGTGCTCCATATAGAGCATTCTAACATACTGTATGTGTTTGGTACACCAGCTGCACTGCAGCTCAGAGGAAAAAGCTACAAAGGGTCATCAACACAGCACAGAAGATCTTGGGCTGCCCTCTCCCTACACTGGAAGACCTACACAGAACCCGCTGTTTCAAAAAAACTGAACATTCTAAAGGACACTTCCCACCCTGGCCACTCCCTTTTCGAACTGTTGCCATCAGGCAGACACTAAGATCAATTAAATCAAGGACCAGCAGATTCACCAACAGCTTCTACCCCATAGCAGTAGTCACACTAAATGCCGCTAAAAAATGATCATCTGCTGTAACGAGCTGAATCTACATGTTTACATTTACATGTATACAACTGTGGTATATTGGGGTGTGGAATTGCATTTCTTTTTCGTTTCGTTTATTTCAAACGTGGAAAAAAATATGATTACTGTACACAAATGAAAAGACAAAATACATGTATATACATATACACACATACACATACATACTATACACACATACATACACAAACAAAGAGTAGCAATCAAGATATAACCACAAAGAAACCATAAATCATGTTCACATGCCTGAAAAGGAATAAGTATAAATTACTGTAACTTTCGGACTATAAGTCGCACCGGAGTATAAGTCGCACCAGCCACAAAATGCCCAAAAAAGTGAATAAAAAACATATACGGTAATTTTCGGACTAAAAGTCGCACCAAAGTATAAGTCGCACCACCCATAAAATGCCCAAAAAAGCGAAAAAAACCCATATATAAGTCGCTCCAGAGTATGTCGCATTTTGGGGGGCAATTTATTCGACAAAATCCAACACCAAGAACAGTCATGAACGAGCAACAACAGGCTAAACGATAGTTAGGCTAACGTGACATAAACACAAACTAAGAGCTGAGAACGGCCCTGACGTAAAATTCAGAGTTATTCAAAAAACTATTACATAAATAACACGTTAATAAAACCATCTGCGTCACTCCAATTCATTAAATCCATCAATCGTCCTTTGTCAACAATGCGTGCGCGCCGCTGACGGCTCTTGCACTTCAAAATATTCCACAGGCCCATAACGATATATAAATTATATATCAAATAACTATTATATAAGCAATAATGTTATCAAACCATCTGTGCACTCTAAATCATTAAATCCATCGATCAAATTCCTCGTCCTTTGTCAACATCGCCGCGCGTGCGCCCTGACGTCAGCCTCACCTTCTTCTTCTACTACTACTTTGGGATTTGGCTTCATAGAGATACATAAAAACACTAGATGATCGCTTTAGCTGGTTGACGACGTGCAGACCTGTCCACCATCTTGGGTGAGTCACGGGAAATGGGCATGCTGCCGTCAGCAGCGCGACGCGACGTCGCGGTCGCGCGTCAGCAGCGCAACGTCGTGTCAGCAGCGCAACGTCGCGTCAGCAGCTCGGCGGTTGTTTACATAAAGGACAAAGATCGACTCGTCGAGGGGCGGTGGATGAGGCTCGGACAATGCTTTTACGCACGCCTGGTCCTACTCTACCGAGCTGTCTTTCACCACACGCCTGTAAGTTTGTTTTGTTAAATAAAGAGCCGTTTACCAAACCCACGTCTTTCCTTGAACTTTCTTAACGCTACAATATAGTAGATTTGTGGAATAACGATGAGGCTGACGTCAGGGCGCACACGCGGCGATGTTGACAAAGGACGAGGAATTTGATCGATGGATTTAATGATTTAGAGTGCACAGATGGTTTGATAACATTATTGCTTATATAATAGTTATTTGATATATAATTTATATATCGTTATATGGGCCTGTGGAATATTTTGAAGTGCAAGAGCCGTCAGCGGCGCGCACGCATTGTTGACAAAGAACGATTGACGGATTTAATGATTTGGAGCGACGCAGATGGATTTATTAACGTTCTGTATGTAATAGTTTTTTGAATAACTCTGAATTTTACGTCAGGGCCGTTCTCAGCTCTTAGTTTGTGTTTATGTCACGTTAGCATACCTATCGTTTAGCCTGTTGTTGCGACGCTGCGTCAGCAGCGCGGCGGTTGTTTACATAAAGGACAAAGATTGACTCGACGAGCTGATGATGACGCGACGTTGCGCTGCTGTCGTCACTTGAAATTCAAATTACAGTAATCCCTTGCTACATTGCGGTTCCACTTTTTTTTGGGGAATCTTTTGAAAAAAAAAACATACAAGTCGCTCCTGAGTATAAGTCGCCCCCCCACCCAAACTACGAAAAAAAAACCCGCGACTTATAGTCCGAAAATTACGGTATGTTACTATTGTCTTCAAGTGTAGATGCTTGACTTCTTTTGGTGTGTGTCATGGTTGTGAGTAGAGTTTACTTTACAGTCCTGCATGATGATCATTGGTATCTGTCCAGCTCCTCTGTACTTCTTACCATCAGTGCTTTTGCTACCTCCGGTGTTCCATTGAGCTTGATAAATATTTTACAGTTTGTAGTCCAGGTGTGTTGAATTTTTTTCTGCTTCATCAGGTAGCGTGCTTTTTTGGCAATATCAGTGTTGCGCTTGGTCAGGTGCTAATTGATGTAGACATTGGTTCCTCTCAACTTTCTTCCTTGTTTTCATAGTGCAATCTTGTGTTTTTGGTTGACAGCGGATTTGTCTCCGGGGCTCCTCTTGGGCAGAGGGTGGCAAGCTTCGTTGTTGTCGCAGTGCAGCTGCATCCCCTTGGACAGCAGGAAAGTAGCCACCTGTTGCTCCGTGGAGCTAACATCCAGTTCACCGGGTTCACCTCCCTCCCCAGCAGCCAATGCCCGGGCTTTGATGTTGACTCCGAGGATGATCACATCGTTAATTCTGGTGTACTGCTCCAGCTCGACAACCCTGCTTTCCAGGAAGGTGATTCTCTTTTCCTTTTCCTCATTCTGGATGCGGAGAGCTTTAACCTCCTCAACCATCTTAAGGATAGCTTTCTGCTCCTGCCTGACAGCCGAGACTTCTTCAGTGAAGAAGTCCAACGCCTTTTTAATATCATCGACCTCCTCCACCGAAGAGAGGGGAGCCGCTGGTGCCTTCTTCGGACCCATGTTTGTGATGTGCTAGTCCAGGAGGTTAACTTACTTCAACAACAATATGGGGTTGTGGAATTGCATGTCACTTGTTTGCATGTACAGTTACATGAAGTACGGTGTATGTTCTGTTTTGTGTTGTTTTTAGTTTGTATTTTTTATTTTAGCAGATGCACTGATCGGTTGGCACTTTTAATTTCGTGGTACATGTACCAATGACAATAAAGATCTATTTATCCACTGCTGCTTACAAACATCTCACTGCCCACCAGCTCTTAGCTAACCAGCTCCTAGCCACTGCTAGCATACTACCTGGACTATTTTCGACAGCTGTCACGTCTCATCTCCTCCGTGGACTATTACTTCTGGTCCTCCAGGCTCCTAACTCCACCAACTTCTCGCTCACTCATCTACACTGTTGCTGATCTTCACCGTTTCAACAATAACCACCGCTGCTGCTGCTTCCGCTGTCAGCAAAGCTGGGATCCTTCGGCGTCTGCGCTACATCCACCATGGCTCTGGACTGTCTTTAACCGGCACTTCTCCGACGGCTCACCCATCCCCTCTTTCTGGACTACCTCCCGTCCCCCGTCACCTCCACCTCCCGTACTGCCAACCTCAACCGTCCCCCGCCCCCCAGCTCTTCCATCCATCTCCTTCGCACTGCTGACCGATGCCCTGTTTCTAACTGAAAGCGTCTTTGGGTACTTGAAAAGCGCTGTATAAATTGAATGAATTATCATTATTATTATTATTATTATTCCACGCGTTACGTTTAGTCCTCTGATTGTTTTATTGCACCGATCTACGTAAAACGTAATGTCCTCTGACTGGTTCATCGCGTCTACATATTACGCCTGTATATTACGGAAGCCACACAAATCAACTTTACATATGTTGGAATTCGGTCCGCACAAAAGGCGCACCTTATTAAAAGGTGCACTTTCGTTTCTTGAGAAAACAAGGCTTTTAGGTGCGCCTCATGGTGCAGAAAATATGGTAAATAAAACTCACAATCTCAGACAACTGGTCTGGTAGACATTCTGTACTTTAAGTATTTCCTTCAAAAGTAAACAGTTAAGCAATGTAAAGTGAAAAAAATTTTGGAGCGACACTTTTTCGTTCTAGCAATTATCAAATTTCTAGTCATTGTTCTAACCTGCAACCTACAGCGACAACCGCATAGTGAAGTTTGCTGACGACACGACTCTGGTGGGTCTCATCACCAAGGGAGACGAGACTCAATACAGGCTGGAGGTTGACCTTCTGACCACGTGGTGCAGGGACAACAACCTCCTGCTGAACGTCGACAAGACCAAGGAGATTGTTGTGGACTTCCGGAAGGGTCACACCCAACACCTGCTGCTGACCATCGACGGTGCTGTGGTGGAGAGAGTGAGCAGCGCCAAGTTCCTGGGGGTGCACATCAGTGAGGATCTCTCCTGGTCCACCAACACCGCATCACTGGCGAAGAAAGCCCAGCGCCGCCTGTACTTCCTGCGGAAACTCAGGCGAGCGAGCGGTCCTCCGGCCGTCATGACTGCATTTTACCGCGGCACCATTGAGAGCGTCCTCTCCAGCTGTATTGCTCTTTGGGCTGGCGGCTGCACTGACTACAACTTGAAGGCCCTGCAGCGCATAGTGAACACGGCTGGTAAGATTATTGGTGCTTCGCTCCCCTCCTTGAAGGACATTTACACCTCCCATCTCACCCGCAAGGCGACCACGATTGTGAGTGATGTGAGTCACCCCGCTCACTCTTTATTTGATCTTCTGCCCTCTGGGATGAGGTACAGGAGCCTGCGCTCCCGCACCGCCAGACTCTCCAACAGCTTCATACTCCAGGCTGTTAGGATCCTGAACTCGGCCCCCCTTTCTGCGTAGCGTCCTGTACTTTGCGCTATGCTTACGTATTGTCTGCTGTACGCACACTGGCTCAGTTTTGCTCCTCTTATTTATTGGGTTATTTGTTTATTATTTATTCATCACTCATTTTATTTATTTATTATTTATTTATTATTTATTTTTTGTGCCTTATTGTTTTTATTTTGTGTCGTCTACTTGTATGTTTATCGTGTACTGTGTCTCGTCACCGTGGGATGGAGGAAACGGAATTTCGGTTTCTTCGTGTGTCTTGACATATGAAGGGATTGACAATAAAGCTGACTTTGACTTTAAATATCAAAGCATCGACATATACATCACCTTTGGTGTACTCTCTCTCTGTCGGATAATGTAGTTCAGATTGTTGGTGATGTGTATGTCCATTCCACGGGCCAAATTCCATGGCTTGCATATCCAGTGGTTATCTTGGCCCCTAAAAAACAAAAACAAAAATCTCAGGTGGAATTTAAAGAATAGCAATAAATACAAAAATCAAATCAAATAAGCAAACAAACAAAAAAAAAAAACAGCTTCAAACATTGGCGGGAAAATTAAGCTTCAAATTTGATTCATGAACCAGTTGTATTGTTTGCCTCCACGATATGGCACTGTTTAACATTGAGCTGAAAGCCAACTGATTTGCCATTTCTTAGAACAATTTCTTTGAACCCAACAGTGCCATCTAGAGGAATTAAAAAATACATCAACTGGTTCATGAAGCAAATATTAAGTTTCATTTTCCCATTACTACAAAAAAGATTATAACCTTTGTTGTCTGTCTCGATAGTGCTTTATGAATTGTGGAAGCTCTGTTTGGAGATTGAAAGTCTTCGGTATCACATCTGAAGCCTCCTTCACTCTGCGGGCCACGGCAGCAAGGCAATCCTTCACAGTGATGAGGTTCTCGCAGGGAAACTGGTTGAGCATAACATTCGGTCGCTCTGTGCTGAACTTTCTGTCGGAAAGTTCACACAATTACATTCACACAGAGCTAAGTATGTACTTTCAAAAGCAATTGCTGATTTACTGTTAGAGCCATTGAAAAAAAAAAAACGCAGATTAAAACTATTTTCCAAGCACCAAAAGTAGGCAGAGTAGTAGTCGTGGCAAAGGGTATTTTAGCATGTGGTTTCCTTCTCGCACAACCTGGATTGACAGCAATGGAAAAGCGCAACATCCGACAGGACCTTTGGCCACATTGTGGACAGGATTGAAGCTAAAGTTTGATTCAATAACTGAGTTTGTGGATGGGCGGAGTGAAGCGGCGCGCACCCGGAAGACATTTCCAAACGCACACACGATTCGGGATTGTTCGAGGTCTCGTTTTTTGGTAAAATCAATTTCCCCTAGAAATGTAACTAACACTCCAGAGAAACGTGTTTTTTGGGATGATCGAAGGCTTTCAACTGTGGCTACATCCATCCATCTATCTATTATTTGAACCGCTTGTCCCCAAGGCGGTCGCGGGCGTGCTTGAGCCTGTCCCAGCAGTCATCGGGCACTAGGCGGGGGACACCCTGAACATTTTCGTTTTATTTATTTATTTACGTGCTTTCGTTAAACAAACCAGTGTGTAAAATTGTGATACATTAGTCAATTCCACCGTACAAAGGGCAATGCTCACCCAAGAGTGCCTCAAAAATACAAAATTAAGGCAGGTCTGTTTCATGATTTGTTTTAAATTATATTCTTAAAACCCATCCATCCATCCATCCATCCATCCATCCCGCTTGATGTCTATCAACCGGTATGCCTGATAGACATGCCTGTGACCCTCGTGACCCTATCCCAGCAGTCATCGGGCAGTAGGGAGAGGACACCCTGAACTGGTTGCCAGCCAATTGCAGGGCACACAGAGACGAACAACCATCCACACTCGCACTCACACCTAGGGGCAATTTGGAGTGCTCAATCGGCCTACCAAGCATATTTTTGGGATGTGGGAGGAAACCAGAGTGCCCGGAGAAAACCCACGCGGGCACGGGGAGAACAGGCAAACTTCACACAGAGAGGGCCGGAGGTGGAATCAAACCCACATTCTCCTAACTGTGAGGAGACGTTGCTAACCAGTGCGACACCGAGCCGTCCATAATTCAAACAATTTATTATTTTTGTTATTTGTTTATCATTGTATAAATAATTTAGTTGATTTTGATCAAATTCTGAAATCATTATTTTTGTCAGATTTACATTATTTTTGTGACTACCGTGAACTTTCAATAATTGCATTTCTAGCTCGTCAAAGACCAAAGCTTTTGCTTGAAAGTGCAAAAAACACATCAATATCTGTAAATTTTTTGATGAGAAATGATGAAATGAACAATTCCCCTCGCCTGTAGTCTTTGATGTGGTTGTAGCTCCAAATGATATCCGCTTCCTCCTTGTTCTCTGTCACCTCAAAACGTGCATGCGTCAAGTTGTTGGTCACTTGCGACATTTCAGAGTATACCCTGGAGACAAAGTTGAAAACAAGTTGGGTGAGATTATCAACAAATCCTAATATGAAAATACATACTTGAGTGTTCTGTCCCTGGGTAGTGTGGTGGGATGAACGTCCACAGGAAGTTGCTCTTTGTTCTCGTGCAATACCGCCTCAACAGACGCCATGCAAATGGGATGCATTGAACAATTCAACGGAAAGGAAATTTGAGGCGAAAAGATTTCTATGAACACATTAATGGTCCTCACCTCATAGTATGAATCTGCAGGCTCTGTGTTTTGGGGGGAAATGCCTTCAAGATCGGCAGGTAACCATGGTAACAAACGGCACCGTCTAACCAGAGGGTCTGTCTCACCGTATGCAAAGTCACGCGTTATTACATCTGTAAAATTAAATTATTAAAAATGAGTAAAGCATTTTTTGAAAACACTATGACATTTTTTTTAGCTGTCTCCGTCATTTTTAGACAGGCATAGCTTAAAATGTGCCCTGGGGTCTTAAAAAAATGCTAAATGCATTATGTGATTTCAAAATAAATAAAATGGTTTGAATTGATAGAGAGGTAAGATACAGTCAATATTATTTTTTTTTACTTTCACAGGGTCGCTATCTGAATTGTAAATCTTTTTTTTTTTTAATCAAATCCTTGCTAATCATTTTATTAGTCAGCATAATGACGTAGACGGCTTTAAAATGATATTAAACTTTTTGAGATCACTGTGTGCTATATCTACGGATCGAATTATGAATTTAAGCATTTGTAAAGATTTCATCATTGTTGTTTTCACTATTTGCAACAGGGCTCAGACATCTTAAAAGCCAGGTGTGTTGTGAGGAAAACAAGGAAACTCTCCCAATTGCGCTAAAAATAGAAGTCAAATACAGATCTGGAAATATGATAAATGCTTGTTGATGGTCTGGGACCAGTTTTGGGGTTTATTCATATTTTCCATCGCTAATTTGTGATGTACGTGAATACGTGTTTTCCATCACCTCCCTCTTGCAGGTCTCCAAGAGGCCAGAGTACAGTGAAAGCCGCTTGCGCCTCGGCAAAGAAGAAAGGAGCCATGGCACAGCTGGGTTGGTCAGAGTGATGCACTTGAGAACCAAACTCATCCATTAAGTACCACACTGGAATCTTCTCTTCTGCACACTGAACATAATAGTAAAATCAGTAAAAAAAACACTTGCCTATTTGTATTTTTATGCTCTTTCTGGTATATGAGAACATTTCACGACAGGTTTCTAAATGCAAATTGGTATTAAGTTGACTTGATACTGCTTGACAGAGACAAGTTTCAGAAACTAAACTTAGCATTTAATTCAAGTTAGGGAGATTTTTGCTATATGTCCATATGTATATTTGCCTGCACTTCCAGTGAATATTCTTTAAAATAAAATGATTTGATATTTTCTTTTTAAGTTAATAATAATAAATAATAATAATAATAGGGCGGCTCTGTGGACAACTGGTTAGCACGTCCGCCTCACAGTTCCATTCCACCTCCAACCCTGTGTGGAGTTTGCATGTTCTCCCCGTGCCCGCGTGGGTTTTCTCCGGGCACTCCGGTTTCCTCCCACATCCCAAAAACATGTTTGGTAGGGTGATTGAGCACTCCAAATTGCCCCTAGGTGTGAGTGTGGATGGTTGTTCGTCTCTGTGTGCCTTACAATCGGTTGGCAACTGGTTCAGGGTGTCCCCTGCCTACTGCCTGATGACTGCTGCGATAGGCTCCAGCATGGGGACAAGCGATATAGAGGGAGGGCGGGAGGCAGGTATAGAGGGAGGGAGGGCTGAATGAATGGGTGGATGGATAATATGATATAATACCATATTTTTCAGACTATAAGTCGTGGGTTTTTTTCATAGTTTGGGGGGGGGGGGGGGGGATCGATTTATACAGAGGAGCGACTTCTATGTAAATTTTTTCACAAATTTTCAAAATTTAAAAAAACGTGATAAACCGCGATGTAGCAAGGGATTACTGTAATTTGAATTTCAAGTGACGTCAGCAGCGCGGCGCGGCGGTTGTTTACATGAAACACAAAGATTCAATCACGGGATGACAAAGATGACGAATGGCTACTACCGGCATCATTAGCGGCTTTGTTTGTAAGTGACACGGAGGACGAAGAGTTTGAAGGATTTAAGGATTTGGAGTGACACAGAAGGTTTGAAAAACTATTTGGCTTTTACGCACGCCCGGTCCTACTCTACGGAGCTCTCTTTCACCTCCGTGGATGGGAGTCGGGGGCTGGCGCTCGGCCGGGTGGCTGCCCGGAGACGATGGATGGGGCTCGGACATGGCTTTTACGCACGCCTGGTACTACTCTACGGAGCTCTCTTTCACCTCCGTGGATGGAAGTCAGGGCCGGCGCTCGGCCCGGTGGATGTCCGGGGACGGTGGATGGGGCTCGGACACGTCTTTTACGCACGCCCGGTCCTATTCTATGGAGCTCACTTCCACCTCCGTGGCTGGAAGTCCACGCCGCCACACGCCTGGAAGTTTGTTTTGTTAAATGAAGAGTCGTTTACCAAACCCACATCTTTCCTTGTACTTTGATGACACTACAATATAGTTTTATACTACTAGATATACTAGAATAACGACACTGCTGACGTCAGGGCGCACGCGCAGCGTTGTTGACAAAGGACGAGGAATTTGATCGATGGATTTAATGATTTGGAGTGACACAGATGCTTTGATAATATTATTGCTAATATAATAGTTATTTGATATCTAATTTATATATCGTTATATGGGCCTGTGGAATATTTTGAAGTGCGGCGCGGCACACGGCATTGTTGACAAAGGACGATCGATAAAAGACGAGAAATTTGATCTATGGATTTAATGATTTGGAGTGATACAGATGGTTTGATAACATTATTGCTTATATAATAGTTAGATATATAATTCTGCACTTTATATTTATCTATCTTATTTCATATTAATATAGAAATGTCACTTTTTATCCAGCCGAAATGTCATTCCTTTGTTGAGAGCCGTATGCAACGTAATTTCGTTTTGTGTGCACTGAGTGTATACAAAATGACAATAAAGTCTGTCTAAGTCCAAGTCTAAGTCTAAGACACACATGGTTTTATAAACGTTTATGCAATAGTTATTTGAATAACTGTGAATGTTACGTCAGGCCCGTTCTCAGCTCTTCGTTTGTGTTTATGTCACGTTAGCATACCTATCGTTCAGTCTGTTGTTGCTCGTTCATGTCTGTTATTGGTGTTGGATTTTGTCGAATAAATTTCCCCCAAAATGCGACTTATATGTTTTTTTTCACGTTATTGTGCATTTTATGGCTAATGCGACCTATATTCCGAGCGACATTTAGTCCGAAAATTACGGTAATAAATTATATTAAACAGTTCGGGATCATACATTGAGATATAACATTTAAGATTTAAAGTAATAATATAGGCCATATGGGGTGGCATCAGTTTGTTTATTTATTTATTTGGTTGTTTGTTACTATTTGAGGATGTGTGTGATAATGTACTTCAATGTTGAAAGGATTCCCACAAAACCTATAGAACATCAAATCGCGACAGTATGGCTTTGCAAAAGACAAACATTTACATGGATTATGTTTAGCTTTAAAGATTTCACTATACATTGGGTCCTAGGTTTACGATGGCCTCGAGTTGCGTTGTTTGGTGTTTACAACACGTGTCTCTCATATCTTTATATAATTTTTTTGTATTTCATCACATATATTGAAAGACTTTATTCGACCGGAGTACTTTTGCGTTGTAAGCGTCGTAAAGGCCTCCTGAAATTCGTAATGCACGGTAACTAGTTGGTGTCGGAAAAGGATTGAATGCCCTCTCCGGATCGGGGATGAGATCCTGCCCCAAGTGGAGGAGTTCAAGTATCTTGGAGTCTTGTTCACGAGTGAGGGGAGGATGGAGCGTGGGATTGACAGGCGGATCGGTGGAGTGTCGGCTGCAATGCGGACTCTGTACCGGTCCGTCGTGGTAAAGAGAGAGCTGAGCCAAGGGGCAAAGCTCTCAATTTACCGGTGGATTTACGCTCCTACCCTCACCTATGGTCACGAGCTATGGGTCGTGACCGAAAGAACGAGATCCCGGATACAAGCGGCCGAAATGAGTTTTCTCCGCAGGATGTCCGGGCTCTCCCTTCGAGATAGGGTGAGAAGCTCGGTCATCCGGGAGAGACTCGGAATAGAGTCGCTACTCCTCCACGTTGAGATGAGCCAGATGAGGTGGCTCAGGCATGTCATCAGGATGCCTCGTGGACGCCTCCCTGGGGAGGTGTTCCGGGCATGTCCCACCCCGGGGACAATTCAGGACGCGCTAGAGAGACTGTCTCTCAGCTGGCCTGGGAACGCCTTGGGATCCCCGGGATGAGCTGGATGAAGTGGCTGGGGCGAGGGAAGTCTGGGAGTCCTCCTAAAGCTGCTGCCCCCGTGACCCGAACCCGGATAAGCGGAAGAAGATGGATGGATGGATCAATGGTGTGCGCGGCAGAAGAATATACTGGGGAACCGAGGAAGACGGTGTTACCCATTCACATGGTATATGCCATTTTGGACTATTGCATCATCTCTCTCTTGCAACGCCCTGTCCAGTGTGCAAGCCAACCACAGGAATAAAGGCAAGGAATTGTTTTCTCTTGTTTTATTACTGTACTGTTTCATTTTATTACTGTTCTGACCCACACGGAAATTCAGTTTACGTCGCTGCATAGGCTTCCAGTGGAACCCCAGAAGTCGAACGCCTCGGTACTTGACTTTGACGGAAACTGTCAGGAACTCCAACATTAGTTGGCCCTATTGTTTAGCGGATTTTAAACCATTGTGACACCTGACTGCAGATGAACACGGCACACTTCCGGAAAGCTGCACCTGGGAGTCCATAAGATCACGGGGGTTCAGATGAAGAGTTGAGTTCATGCAATAACAAACGAGAGGTAAGAAAGTGACTATTTGTCAACAACAGCCATCAAATTGTTCACATTGGTTCAGTTTTGGGACATTATTTCCAGGACGTTGGCACTTGTACCATGGGTAAGTACGTTTCGTGTTTGAATAGTGCTATTTTGTGATGTCTGATTTATTTTTAGGTCATTATTTATCTTTTAAATGTCCGACATGTCATCCACTACATACGGATCGCGTAGGGCGGTGCTTCAAGCTATTGCTATAATGTATTTTTGTTGTGGCTTTATGTACTGTTTTAAACAAAATTTCGGTAATTACTTCAGAACACAACTATTTCGCTTCTCAACGCTCCTTCTGAAACAAATTAGCGTTGAGTTGGGATTTGACTGTATTTTAAATTTGGGAGCTTTCTGACCTCAAACAAATTTTAAAACACTTTAATATTTTATCCACAGTCTTCTGCTAGAGTAACTTTCTGTTTTATCTTTAGCGTAGCCTGAAAATGGAATAATGGAAAAGAAAGAATAACCATCACAAATGAGATTAGGTACACTGCAGTGTGCGTCATTTTCAATGTACCCCTTGAGAAAGTTGGTAAGTCTGGTTGTAGAGCCACATGTGCTCCATCACCAACTCTACTCCATCAGCGTCGCTATTCTGCTCACTCAAGTCCAAACCCATGAGGGAGGCCATTCTGGGCAATAGGCCAGGAACCTGCTCCAGCTGCTCACGAGCATGATCGACACGATATGTCCAAGCATGATCCACCAGAAAAATGCTGCAGACACCAATTAAAATAAATTAAAAGCCAATTTAAAAACTCCAGAGTTGCCTGAATATTTCCTGTAGATGCAATCCAGATGAATCAATTTAAACATACATTAATATAAATGGTCAAATTCTGGATTTCGGCAAATAGCAGCCAGCGTAAAATTGTCGGCATTAAAATAAAAAGTCAGAAAGACGACTGAATTTACTTCAAACTGTCATAGGAGTTATTAGAATTATGACAATAATCATTGAAAAAAATCTGACACTGCTTTTGAATTGTGAGATCTTTCAAAAAATAAATGAAATAGGCCTGGACAAAAATGCTGATATGCTTTAAAAAAGACATTATGTTTAATTTTCTAACCTTGAAACATAAATCATAATATGAAAACAAATACAGGATAATACAGACCTTATCGACATGCCAGCCCTACCTTGTTGGGTCTGAAGCTCGCAGTCCACTTTTGCAAGAAACAACCACTTTGCTGTGCATTACTGTTCCAAGCTTGTCCTCCTCTATGTGCCCACCATTCTTGCTATCATCAGTATTATCTTCAATTTGGATGATTCCAAACACCTCCCCAGCATCATAAATCTGTCAGGAAAGCAATGGATGGTTTGACTGCAATCAATCACAGGATTATCACAATATAGTACAGTGGTGTCAAACTCATTTTTTTCACGGGCCGCATTGTAGTCATAGCTTCTTCCGGAGGGCCATTATGACTGTCAACCCAAATAAAAGTATTAGCACCTCATATTATATACCAGGGGTGGGCAATTCCGGTCCTCGAAGGCCGGTGTCCTGCATGTTTTATAGGTCTCCCTGCTGCAAAACACCTGATTCAAATGATCAGGATTGGTATCCAGCTTCTGCAGACCTTGCTAATTATCTGCCCTCGAGGACCGGATTGCCCACCCCTGTTATATACAGTAATAGCTGACAAAACAAACTGACAAATAAATCGTTTTCAAATCAGACGAGTAAAAACTGGTCAAATATTAAATATAATATTGGCATGAAGGAATTGACAATAAAGCTGACTCTGAAAACAAAACAAAAAAAAGATATTAAAAGTGAAGACAATTTGCAATTATAGTAATGACACACGAATTTGATGCACAATTTGTCTTCGCGGGCCACATAAAATGATGTGGCGGCCATATCTGGCCCCTGGGCCTTGAGTTTGACTCCTGTGAGAGTGCAGGTCACATTTGGTCACGTTTAGTGACAAAAAAAAATGTAATTCAACCGCAATTATTTTGAAGTATTTTGGATGACAAACAAGAGACTGAACCAGAGTGAGGTGTTGCTCAGCACATTATGGAATGTTACAGCACACTATTTGAATATTTGGGTGTATTGAGCTACAATGTAAATTCCACATATATACATACACGACAACTAACACAAATATTTCACAATTTGTTGATAGTGATGACGGGTTCCTTTTGTAAACTTTAAGCTGAAAGAACCCCGAAGTTTAGTGCCGTGCGTGATTGATTGGTGACGTTTCTACATGCGGTGCGATCACGGTGCTTCACGATGGCGACAAAAACACTTACCTCGTTGGTGAGTTTAAGGTGGAGGCTCTTCCAGTAGATTTTAGGTATTCCTGACCCTTGCAATGCGTTGTGGTACAAAATTACAAATGCCTTAAAAGCCTCATCTTCGTCCCTTTTTAAAAGTTCTTGGGTAAATGTTGACATTTCTACGTCTGTGTATTTTTTGCTCGCTTTACGAGAATCCGGAAGTAGGTAGAATTTCACACGTACACATAGATACACCACACCCCTTTTAAAAAGCGTGCATACGGCGACACTTAGCAAGGAGGGGCAATCTCAGTGAATAAATAACATGCGCATAATGCGTTATAGCCACTGGGATCGAAACAACGCCTCACGCGGGAAAAGACAATTTTTTAATTCCTCTTTGACATTGACAAATCATTCAACTTCATGAAAATGGTTTGAGAAATAAGCAAGTTATAACCTTAGTTTAATGTCTATGTTTGTGTGGGAAAGCCGCCCCTCCAAACATGGATGCCACGGAGGCAGGGTGGTTAGCCTGGTAGCTACATCATGCTGGTGTACCTAGGGTACGTTAGGACACTGGTGTCAAAGTCAAGGCCCGGGGGCCCAACGTATCATTGTCTGTGGCCCGCGAAGACAAATTGTGCGTTAAATTTACGTCATACAAAAATTGCAAATTGTCTTAACTTTTAAAAATCATCTTTTTACATTTTTTGAAAAGTTTCCACTAGTCTGATTTGAAAAAACAACAACAATTATTTGTCTGTTTTGTATCTTATACTGTTATGAGGCTTTTATTTATTTGGGTTGATAATGGCCCTTCGAGGGAAACTATGACTACAATGCGGCCCGCGACAAAAATGAGTTTGACACCCCTGCGTTAGGAAATAACGTACGAGGAAGCTGTTTTGCATCAACCCATGTCAAATGAGTTAAAAAAAAAATTCTCAATTCCAAGACGAAACAAGTCGTTTCAAAAAAAGGAGCCTGTGGCTGCAACCTATTCAACGAACATATCGAACCAACGACATACTCACGAATGGCTGTTTGCGGTGCTCATTTCATATCAAGTCGTCAGGAATTGTGAAATACAGTAATTTATTATCTGTGATGATGGGATGTATACATTTTATTTAGTCGCTGACGTAAATTACAGTTGTTTCTTGTTTCGTTTTCTCCGTGACATTATTGCCAAAATGATCAACAAAAAAAAATGTCAATGTGCTTTTTCTTTATATTAGGTCTGAACTTTCATTCGTCCAGATTAATTTAATCCACAAAATCAAAATTGACTCTCACTGTCTTCTATTATTTTTTTCCTAATAATATTATTTTTGCTTTTTTTAATTTATTTTATTATGTACTATAATTATGCCTTTAGGCTAATGTTTTGGATGGGAGTCCCTGTGGCTGAAAATGTATCAGCGTAAAAGAAAGCGATCCAGACTCACCTTTGCATTTTCAGCCGCTTAGTTATCGTCTTTGTTATTTTAATTTTCATTTGTGGCGTTTGTTAAATGAAGATGTAAAAAAATAAAGGGATGGCACGCTCTGTGGAGCTTTTTGTAGATAACTGCTCCCGCCTAGCGGCGGAACTGGTAAATGCAAATTTGAACATTTTACTTTACATTTCAAATAATATTTCCTCTTAACTATAGGGAAGCGGGGATCATGTTCCTATGATGAGATGCAAATTTGCGAAGCCTTCCTCATTTTTTATTAGTTTCCATAACCATAACCCACCCACAAATGACCCAAAACAACAAAAAAACAAGACAAAACAACTGAGAACGAACAAACGTTTTTCTATGGGGTAGGTGTTGTGGATTATAGTGTATTTACTCCCATTGGCAGTGAATTTAATTTTATTTTAAAGACCCAAAACCAGAAAAAAAATCACAAAACCCCTCAAAATCTCAAGATATTCTGAGAATAAGCAATTATACTACCCTCTAGTCACTAGAGGGTAGTATAATTGCAGGTACGCTGTAAATTTTAAAATACAGGCGCGCTCACGGTCGTAACACTGTTTCTTTTTTTTTATCTGTTAATTAATAATTTATTTATTTTATCAGTTTAATTATTTATTAATGTAAGCTACTCTTTTTCTTATCTATTTTGTCTATATTAATGTGTCAATATTACTATATTGTCTATCTGTTTATTTATCTGTTTATTTCTGTATTTAATAGGGGTGTAAATCGCGGGTTTTGTCACGATACGATATAATATCGATATAAAGAACTACGATACGATATTTGCCGATATCTTAAAGCCTGCTGCGATTCATTCACGATATATCGCGATATAGTGCTCTACGATCGATTTTTTTTTTTTAATAAAAATATAGAACAATATCCTGATTTATAACAATTCATACGCAAAATCAACAAGGTACTGCAAACTCTTTATTTAGGAAATTACAAGAGTATTGTAGTATACAAATTGCTTACTTTAACACTGAACTTTGATGTCGTGTTTTTTCTTTAAATGTGCGGCGAGATTTGTGCTCCCTGAATATTTGATCACCGCATGGCAGGATTTACAAACTGCACGTGTCTTGTCCGTTGAGCCATCTTTTCTTTGGAATCCAAAGTGCTTCCAAACGAATGACTTGAAGCCTAAAGGGGAGCAAATTTCCTCGTCTTTTTGGACACTAGCCATAGCACCAACCCAGGAGCCGCGTTGTCGACTCCCCTTTCACGTGCCTGCTCTGCTCACAACACAACAACGCCGCGCACTGCTCCCTGCTCCCGGAAGAGGAAGCAAGCAACAATGAACTGGATTTCAAAATAAAGTCGCGTCTAATGTCCGAGGTCAAACACGGCGATATAAATCGATGTTTACCTTTAGCATCGATGCCAATAAATCGTAGAGCATTATATCGATTAATCGATGTGTATCGATGTATCGTTACACCCCTAGTATTTAACTGCTGGCACCTGAATTTCGCCCCAGGGATTAATAAAGTATCTACCTACCCACCTACCTACCCACCTACCCACCTACCTACCCACCTACCTACCTACCTACCTACCTACCTACCTACCTACCTACCTACCTACCTACCTACCTACCTACCTACCTACCTACCTACCTACCTACCTACCTACCTCTCTCTCTCTCTCTCTCTCTTTCTCTCTCTCTCTCTCTCTCTCTCTCTCTCTCTCTCTCTCTCTCTCTCTCTCTCTCTCTCTCTCTCTCTCTCTCTCTCTCTCTCTCTCTCTCTCTAGCTATCTCCGTCCGTCCGAATTTAGGTAATTTCCGGTTTATGTGCCTGACTTCATAAGACCAAGTCGGGTTGTTATGATGCGTCTAGTGTGTTGGTGGAGTGCCCAGTGCATGTCACTTCTCACTGTCAACCCTCACCGCTGGCTAGCAGTATGCGAACGGGAGAGCCAAGTGCGTAAGTCTCTCCCTGCCAGTACAAAGCCTCTCTAACAGCAAGCCCTATGTAGTGCCTCCACGCGGCGACACATGGTAACTGGGTACAACACGGACCCAGGCTAAACTACAAGGGACTCGGAGGAGGTCTGGCCCCTAGACGTGCGGCACGCAGGCCCACCGGTGTGCGGACACGCCCTGGTGCCCACGAACCAGCCCCCAACTATGGGTTAAATAGTACCACTGCCCAGTGGGCTCCTCGGGAGAGGAATGGGCTAAGGGAGTCAACCCCTACAGAAAATCAATTTCCCCTTGGGTTGGTGTCAGGAAGGGCATCCGGCTGTAAAAAAGTTTTGCTCCAAAAATTTTCTTGGTATAGGACTCTCAACCACGAGATGGCCATGGACTGTCCCCGGTGGAAGAAAGCCATACTGAGAATCGAGTCCAACCCAGCGGCGCCTGGAACACGGACTTTAAATCGATGATGATGATTTGGGGCCCTTCCAGTTAAATTGTGAAATGTGAACTACTCTTGGTGCAGATCTTTGCTGTTTGTATTCACACTTGAAGCGAACCACACCAGAGTTCGTTTGGAAGCGACCCGAGACTACTTGAAAAAGTGTTTCTTAGTCCGTTTCTTTAATCCGCACCAAGATTCGTTTGCGTGTATTCACACCTACACAAAAAGTCCGGACCAGCGTTCCAATCGAACCCTAGTCCGTTTAAAGCGGACCAAACAGTCAGGTCTGAATATACCCTTATATTACTCTTGTCCGCTCTCCTGCAAGGGGTCAACTCTGCCTGGCCTGGATGATAATGTGTGATCTTGCAGTCTTAAATGAGATCAACAATGTGTGTGTGCAGAGTGTCATTGAGAAGGGAAAGCCAGGAAAAGCAAGCGAAAGGTCACAGCAAGATAACAACATAGATCAGGGGTGGGCAAACTTTTTGACTCGCGGGCCGAACTGGGTTCTAAATTTGGACCGGAGGGCCGAACCAGGAACAGATGGACGTAGTGTTTGTGTGAAGTAATAAAAGCGACCTGTAAAGGCCATTGCATAAAAGATTTTGGCCTTTAGTAGGTAGTAAAGCATGGATATTCCAAACGAGTTTTTTGAAAACAAATGCATTTATTAACAGCATTAAAAAAAAAAAAAAAAACCCACTAAAAAACTGCTATCTCATAAAATACGACACTGTTATTATGAATAACAGTCTCCATCACTTCAGTGCCTGCAGGTCAGATTAATGAAAGATGTTTATCTTATGAGATCACATCAAACGGCAAACATTCTGACCAAATATATCATCTTGACGAATCGGCGAAAGCATACATCCAAATAAAGTAATCAAAACGGCAACACGGTGATTTTCAGTGGGAACAGTGTTGTTGGTCTCCCTTTTTTGCTAGTGCGTCATAGTCTGGAGTAAAATTTGTTGTGGCGATTCTTAGGAGAGGGCGGCTCGGTGGCGCACTTGGGTAGCACGTCCGCCTCACAGTTAGGAGGGTGCGGGTTCGAGTCCACCTCCGGCCCTCCCTGTGTGGAGTTTGCATGTTCTCCCCGGGCCCGTGTGGGTTTTCTCCGGGCACTCCGGTTTCCTCCCACATCCCAAAAACATGCTTGGTAGGCCGATTGAAGACTCCAAATTGTCCCTAGGTGTGAGTGCGAGTGCAAATTGTTGTTTGTCTCTGTGTGCCCTGCGATTGGCTGGCAACCGGTTCAGGGTGTCCCCCGCCTACTGCCCGATGACGGCTGGGATAGGCTCCAGCACGCCCGCGACCCCAGTGGGGACTAAGCGGTACAGAAAATGGATGGATGGATGGATGGATTGTTAGGAGAGATCCGAGGTGTTGGTCCGTTTACCTCGATCTGTGACGGGTTGATGTTGATGTGGCTGAACGTCACGTCGCGTACGTCGAGCCAAATTGGCCACTCTTTTTTAAACACTCGGCGCTGTGTCCACCTTGCTTTTCCTTGGGCGACTCATTTTAATAGAAGGATTCCAGGGGAAGGTTTGTGGGTGGCTTTAGCGTAAAACTGTATCTGAAAGCTCAGCGCGCGAATTACAAGAATGCTGTCGTCACAGCCCACGCTCTAAATTCGGGACTGATACAAATAGAGCGCGAGTGCGCCATGTCCGTACTACTGAGTACGTGCACGCACTTGTGAGTGTGCAATGACCTTTCTGACACGGCTTCCGGTAGTATATGCGCAGGCGAGTGGTTCCCCATCTACTGGGGAAACGCAGTCATTGCAGGCAAAATGACCCAAAAAAAATGTTTAATACAATTTATTCAGGGTTGGCGGGCCGGATTAAACGGTCCCGTGGGCCGGATGTGGCCCGCGGGCCGTAGCTTGCCCACCTCTGACATAGATCAAGCTACCGAGCTAATCACATGTGCCAATGAGGCCTATTCTAACAAATACATATGACTTTTAATTTGACTTGTGGAAACTCTTTATATTATCCTTTTGTCGAACTGTCTAACGCCATTTGTTATATCTCACATCTGTTTTTATGGAGCCTTGTTTAATAAAAGTATTTTCCAAATGGATCAAGTCTGCTCTGGGAGTGTGCCATCTGGCATTGCCATGTCCACACCTAAGCCTCCAAAACCAGTTGATGCCCTAAATGGGCAAACACAAATGGGTCTACATGGGTTGCATATAGGTTTTCCAGTGGGAACCCACAGAAGGACCATTCGGATCCTCAGTACAATCCCATATAGTCAAATACACTGTGTGGGTTATACACATAATTGCCTGTTTGGAACCCACCTAAGACCCAGAAACCCATGTAAGACCATGTGGGTGAACACAAGTGAGCCCCTGGTGGAACCCAGGAGCAAAACCAGATAAAACCCTTGCCCATATACTAGGGGTGTAAATCGCGGGTTTTGTCACGATACGATATTTGCCGATATCTTAAAGCCTGCTGTGATTCATTCACGATACATCGCGATATAGTGCTCTACGATCGTTTTGTTTTTTTTAAATAAAAAATATAGAACAATATCCTGATTTATAACAATTCATACGCAAAATCAACAAGGTATCGCAAACTCTTTATTTAGGAAATTACAAGAGTATTGTAGTTTACAAAGTGCTTATTTTAACACTGAACTTTGATGTCGTGTTTTTTCTTTAAATATAAATATAGAGATTTGTGGTCCCTGAATATTTGATCACCGCATGGCAGGATTTACAAACTGCACGTGTCTTGCCCGTTGAGCCATCTTTTCTTTGGAATCCAAAGTGCTTCCAAATGAATGACTTGAAGGCTAAAGCGGAGCAAATTTCCTCGTCTTTTTGGACACTAGCCATAGCACCAGCCCAGGAGCCGCGTACTAGTTGTCGACTCCCCTTTCACGTGCCTGCTCTGCTCACAACACAACACGCCGCTCACTGCTCCCGGAAAGAGGGAAGCAAGCAACAATGAACTGGATTTCAAAATAAAGTCGCGTCTAATGTCCGAGGTCAACCGTTTAGCATCGATGCCAATAAATCGTAGAGCATTATATCAATTAATCGATGTGTATCGATGAATCGTTAAACCCCTACCATATACCCATGTTAAAACCCACATAGGACCCAGATGGAAATGTTGGAGTGGAATGATGGAGAGTGATTATGAATGGATGCGTGGAGGTTGGCTCTTGCTCAAAAACAGCTGGGAAGGCTCCATGTCATAAGTGAACCGGCACTGGATAAACAGGGGGAGGGGGGGGACGACAAACTATTGTATAGATTGTATGGCTCCTTTGTCTTCATCAGCAGTGACAAACAAAAAATCTATTAAATCTATTTAGTTTTTCTTTTTAATTTAAATGCAAATAAAAAGAGCTCAGTTGTGGCAAGTTGTTTCTTGTTTTCAAAATATATTTTTCAGTGTGGACAGGTTATTGATCAATCCATCCATCCATCCATCCATTTTCTGTACCCCTATGTCCCCACGGGGGTCGCGGAGGTACTGGAGCCTATCCCAGCCGTCATCAGGCAGTAGGCGGGGGAATGCCTGAACTGGTTGCCAGCCAATCGCAGGACACACAGAGACGAACAACCATCCGCAGTCGAACTCACACCTAGGGGCAATGTGGAGTGCTCAATCGGCCTTCCAAGCATGTTTTTGGAATGTGGAAGGAAACCGGAGTGCCCGGAGAAAACCCACGCTGACACGGGGAGCACATGCAAACTCCACACAGGGAGGGCCGGAGGTGGAATCGAACCTGCACCCTCCCAACTGTGAGGCGGACGTGCTAGCCAGTGCGCCACCGAGCTGCCCAGCTTATTAATTTTTAAAAAATAAAATGTTATTTAAAAAAGATCATACTGCTTTAGTGCTCTCAGATGTGATGATTAAAAATTACTTTGGTCCTGGCCACAGCAGGAGCTACCCTTTGTTATTTGCTTGAATGTTATTGATTTTGTGGAACATTTTGTTTTATACTGAACACTAATGATTCTCAAATATTTATTTATTTATTTATTTATTTATTTATTTATTTATTTATTTATTTATTTATTTATTTATTTATTTATTTATTTATTTATTTATTTATTTATTTATTTATTTATTTATTGTAATCGGTCCAAACGTAAATAAACCAGCTCTTACGTGAGGCACAGATTATTCTTACAACACGATAATGTGACTAGTGCTCATTAATGGCGGACTGATAATGGTTTCTGAGTAGGATATGCACAAATATACACATCCTTGAGCCTTTTTTTTCTCACACACACGCACACACGCATACATCGTCACACGCGGGAATCGCACTTAGGGTGTCGCACACAACAGGCAACCATACCATCAGCCATCCCCACGCATCTTTGAGGCTGGCAAAAAGGACTGACGAAAACATTACGTCACTTTTCTTGAATATGATTCGCCCTGGAAGCAGTGAAGAAGCTGCGCGTTCTGATCGAACGGCGCATCCTATGCGTCACTCATTTTCATTTGAAGCGGGGATCTCGAGCTAATTTTACTTTACGATGGCGGAGAGTGAAGTAAACACTCCAAGTACACCGATTGAGTACGACAGCAAATATTTCGAGTTTGATGGCATCCGGTTGCCACCCTTCTGCAGAGGAAAGATGGAGGAAGTCGCTAACTTCTCCCTCAGAGGAAGCGACATATGGATTATCACCTATCCCAAATCAGGTAAACACGTTTTATTCACCACTGTGGATGCCAAATTGATTATAATAAATCGTGTCAAAGTCAAGGCACAGGGGCCAGATCCGCCCGCCAGATCATTTCACGTGACCCAAGAAAGCAAATCAACTTCAATGACCCTGTCCATATTTATTTTTTTCCCCCCATACATCTGCTTAGGAAGTAGCACTTTTGAAAAATTGTAGCCCTCTCCATCATTTAAATTGCCCATCCCTGTAATAGGGGGAAAATAACTGTGCAGACAGCTCAATTGCACAACATATTTGCAAGCAGTGCAAGTGTGTTTATAATCATATTTGCTCCTAAAATATGGCTTTGTTGACGCATGGACCGATCGATATTAATAATAATTATTCTTATTTTATTCAACCATACTACTACTACTATTCTACTACTACTACTACTACTTCCTAATTTTGATGTGGTTTTGTTTGGTTTGTTGTTTAGTTTATTGTTATTGTTTTTAATTTTAGGCACCAGTCTACTTCAAGAGGTTGTGTACCTTGTGAGTCAAGGAGCAGACGCAGATGAAATTGGCCTTATGAACATTGATGAACAGTTACCTGTCTTAGAGTACCCTCAACCAGGCTTGGATATCATTAAGGTATTGTATTTCAAATTATGTCAGCATTGATACAACACTGAAAAACTGGTCAACAAGGGATCAATGGTCACGGGCATTCACTGTTGGTTTTCAGGCTGTGGAAACATGCAGAAATTTCCCTCGTATTTCTCCTAAGTTGAGAATGTACTTGTGTGCAGGATGGTGCAGGGTTGCCACAAGCTGTTTGATAGGTGTATTCAAAAGTCAAAGAATCTTATTGCGCAATTGCACTTCACACAAGAACAGAAATATCCCTTTAAAAATTTGCAGAACCTAAATGAAAACAAAACACTTTAAGTTGCAAATTCATTTCCACCTACTGTTGAGTACACAACAAAGAGAAAATTTTTAAGTTCAAACTCATTTATTTATTTTTGTGTGTGCAATTCTTTAATAATAACACTGGGACTGGGGAAAAAGTTAACCAATTATACCAAGTTAAATGACAATAAATGGTTGACACAGTGGCGGCACAGTGGGGGCACTGGTTAGCTCGTCCGCCTCATAGTTTGGAGGGTGCGGATTCGATTCCATCTCCGGCCCTCCCTGTGTGGAGTTTGCATGTTCTCCCCGTGCCCGCGTGGGTTTTCTCCGGGCACTCCGCTTTTGTTAGGGAGGGTAGTACGCTAGATCTGGGGTGTATATAGTGTACAAGATGGTGTATCGGTCAGAATACAGGAGGCCGCAAAGGACGTTTGGACACAGGGAATGGCCAAAAGGTAGATGGATGGATGGACAGGTTTATTGAGCTGCAGAATTAAAGGTTTGTAGAATGGCGGAGTCAGCAATAACGAATAATAAGAATAAGGGTAAAAAACAACAATCCCAAACTAAATATTTCACATATAGCACAAACATGTTTAAATGACCCTAAAGGAAATACAGTATAATAAAGTTGTTGCCAACGTACATGGTTGAATTCTAATGCTACAAGTGGCCACATTATGCTTATCTCAACGATACTCATAGTAATGTGGGCAATCGGATGGTCTGGGGAGACCTCTAGTGATCGAAATGAGGAACAGGAATGGCGGCAACGGGAAGTGTCTCTCGTCCGCGAATCCGCTCCGAGTGCCATACAAGGACCCGGACTGACACGAAGGCAACAAATACAAACAAATATACTGATTATACAACAACAAAGATGTAGGGCTTACTTTTTTGGTCATGAACTCGGCTTTACGTCGCTTCGACTATGACTAACGAACTTCAACACCACCATACCGTGAACTGCTCTCTTCCGGACTGCCCTGCTCATGCGCGGAGAATGCCGCGTCACCCCATGGAGTCACGTGACATGCGGAGCGGGAACACAAGGCAGAGCCGCTGCCAACACAAACATGCACGTAGAACAGCACAGCATGCAAACAATGTTACAGCCTTCTGTACAGCCGCCCCCAAATGTGCAGGGCACATTTGCTTCAAATGAAGGCCCATCAGTCTTTATGAGAGTCTTGAGTCACGTCCGATGGGAGGGCTGGTAGCACCACCAGTCGAGCTACTGGTCTGGTGTACACATGCCCCTTAATGTCGACATCAGCTGACCTTATGCGGCCATCGTCACTGCGATGGATCTTCGTCACATGACCAATAGGCCACATGGCACGGGGTAACTGTGGCTCGGTGATCATGACCACTGACTTCTCCGGGAGGTCGGGGGGGGAGGCTTGCCATTTCTGTCTTGTTTGCAATCCCGGTAGGTAATCCCTGATAAATCTTGACCAAAACTGGTCGGCAAGGACTTGAGAGTGCCGCCAGCGCCTTTGGCTCAGGATTTCGCTCTTCGGGTAGACAATCTGGGGGAGTGATCCATCAGGCCGCTCCAGTAGGAGGCTATTGGGGGTCACGGGGTCGACGTCAGACAGGTCAGCGGACACATAGCCCAAAGGTTTTGAGTTGAGAATGGCCTCCACTTCCAACAGGACGGTGGAGAGGACGTCCTCATGGATAGGCTCAGTACCTAGACAGGTGCGGAGTGCAGACTTGACTGCTCGTACTTCTCTCTCCCATACTCCACCAAAGTGAGGGGCTGCTGGGGGGTTGAAGTTGAATTTGATTTTACGTGGAGCGAGTTGACTTTGTAGGGTTGGACACATACTTGTGAAGGCTTCCCGAAGCTCCTTCTCTCCTCCCTTGAAATTGGTCCCGTGGTCTGACCACAGTTCCGAGGGGGTTCCTCTTCTGGCAATGAATCGCCTCAAAGCCATCAGGAAAGCATCAGTGTCCATATTTCGTATGAGGTCCAGATGTACCGCTCTGGTGGTCAAGCACTTGAAGATGAGACCCCAGCGTTTCTCATGGCGTCGTCCAACCTTTACTAACATGGGACCGAAACAGTCCATGCCAGTGGCGTGGAAGGCAGGTTTATGCAACTGGAGGCGTGCGGTTGGGAGGTCAGCCATTTTAGGTATGGAAGGCTTGGCCCGCCAGCGCTGACAATCTGCACAGGAACGTTGATAGCGGCGAACTGCTTCACGGCCGTGAATGATCCAATAGGTCCTCCGCAGCTCTGCAAAGACTCGCTCTAGCCCCGGGTGTTTAAGGTCCTGGTCATATTTCTTTATGAGCAGGCGGGTCACAGGGTGTGAGGCGTCGAGGACGATAGGGTGTGGGGTGACCTCGTTCTGGCCCTCTAGACGGCGTAACCGGCCTCCTACTCTGATTAGGTCGATGGAGGTGTCGATGACTGGCGCTAAAGTAAGAAGTCGACTCGAAGTTTTAACAGGCTTCCCTGCAGACAGCTGAGCACAATCGTCTGGGAAGGATTGCTTCTGGGCTCGTTGAAGGATGAGTACTTCAGCTTGTCGGTATTCTTCAGCGGTAGGTGAGTAAATCGAAGGGGCCTGGCCATGAAGCTCCCTTGCAGTAGCGTCCATGAGTTCCTGCCAGGTGTTGCATGTCTTGTCTTGTAGAATGGCAATGTCAGGTGAGGTGACGGTGGACCCACAGAACGTACCTTTCCTTAGTTCAGCGGCATCATCAGGTGAAATACCGTGTGGCATTTCTGGCCAGGTGGTTGGACCCTGCAGAAGGAAGGCGGGTCCTTGTGACCATCGATTGGGCTCCAACAGGGATATCAATGTCTTCCCTCTTGTCAGGTCGTCGGCAGGATTGTTGTCTGAGTCTACATAGCGCCAAACAAAGCCTTCCGTAAGCTCCTGGATCTCAGCTACTCTTGACCCTACAAACACCTTGTATCGACAGGATTGCGAGTGTAGCCAGGTGAGTACAGTGGTAGAGTCAGACCACAATACTGTGCTGTGTACTGGGAGAGCAAGCTCTTCCTTAAGGGTGGAAGCCAACTGCGCTGCTACAAGAGCCGCACACAGCTCAAGGCGAGGTACAGAATGCACACGCTTAGGGGCTATGCGGGAGCGAGCCAGAACAAAGGATAAATGTACCTTACCCTGGTTGTCTTCGGTTCGGAGGAAGGCTACAGCCCCGTAGGCCTTTTCTGAGGCGTCAGCAAAGATGTACACTTGCCGAGTGGTCCCTTCGCGGTGGTTATCATCAGGCGCATACGGACGTGGCATGGTAATGTCCGGCAGATGCTTGAGCTCCGCCTCCCAACAGGACCAACCCTGTAGCAGGTCAGGAGGGAGGTTAGGATCGTCCCAACCTCGCTGCTTGTCCCACAGATGCCTTAGGATGAGCTTGGCGCGAGTAGAGAATGGCAGCAGGTATCCCAATGGATCGTATGGTGAGGCTAGGATTCTATAAATGTTCCTCAAGGTTGGTACATCGTAAGGGACTAACCGCTGCTTGTAGCCTAGGGAGTCTGCCTGCCAGTTCCAGCTGAGGCCCAGGGTAGACTCAAACGGGTTGGACTTATCTTGGGCTAGCCACAGGTCTAGACTGGTGGATCTGAGCTCGGAAGGTAGGTGGCTGAGAACATTTGGGTCGTTGCAAGCCCACTGTCGCAATTCGAAGCCGCCCAAGGCGAGGAGCTCCCTGAGCCGGTCCACCTGACCCTTTGCTTCGCTGGGTGTAGCCACACTCTGCAGGTAGTTATCGACATAGAAACAGTGCTCCACGGAGAACCTCATGTCATCGTTTGACTTACTGGGATCCTTGACATGGCTTTGCAGGGCATATGTCGCACAACATGGGCTACAGGTGGTCCCAAAGGGGAGGACCTGCCATTCAAAGATCTTGGGTGGTTGTTCTACCTTTAGGTCTCTCCATAAGAATCTCAGAAGGGGGCGATCCTCAGGGAGGAGACGGACCTGGTGGAACATCCCTTTAATGTCCCCACTAACTGCAATGGGACCTTCTCGGAACCTAAATAGGACCGCTAGCAGTGAGGCACCTAGAGTTGGGCCTGGTAGGAGGAACTGATTAAGGGACTGGCCCAAAAATTGATGAGAACAGTTAAAGACGAGGCGGTTCTTCCCGTTATGGGTCACGAGGTGATGGGGGATAAACCAGCTCTCCGTTGATGAGGTGTCCTCGCTAACTTCCTGCACTGCGCCTGACTCGATGAGTTTCCGCATCTCTGCTTGGTATGCTTGTCCCTGCTCCGGGTTCTTAAGGAGGCGTCTTTCAGTGCTGCGCAGCAGGGCCATAACTGATTCTTTAGGTGCTTGCAATAGGGGCATAGCCGCATGGCGTAACAGGGGAGTAGCGTATCTAAGGATGCCACTCACCTCGGTACGTACTGTCTTCGTCTCCAGCAGGGCTATGGCTTGCTGATCCTGCTTGGATCGTGTCACTTCCCTCTCTGGCCTGTAGGGGACTGTATCCACTTGCCAGAGCCTCTCCACATGCCTGTAGAGATCATCCATGGGTGATGGAACAGAGGTGAACAGGCATTGAGCTGGGTGAGCCGGCCGCCCCGTCGACTGACACGGGCCCTGCAAGGTCCACCCCAGTCTAGTGTGGACAGCTGCTGGGCTACCATGAGGACCAAGCCTGACAGGCTCGATGGGGGTTACGAGGTGGGGCTGGTCTGAACCTATGAGAAGCAAGGGCTTTACTTCTTGGAAGGTAGGAATAGGGATTCCACGCAGGTGCTTGAACTTCCTCTGTAGGTGGCTAACTGGGTAGCTATGTGGGGCTAGATTAAGATGGCTGGCTGTAAAGGCATCAGTGATCTTAAACATAATATTAGGGTTGGTGGGAGAGGAGACCCGGAATGACACTGTATGGCCATGCAAGACTTGGATGTCCGAGAGCACTGTGCGCAGTGGGAGGTCTTCGGGAGCGCCGTTAAGGGCTAGTGCAGGGGTGGGCAAACTACGGCCCGCGGGCCACATCCGGCCCACGGGACCGTTTAATCCGGCCCGCCAACCCTGAACAAATTGTATTATTAAACTTTTTTTTTTTTTGTCATTTTGCCTGCAATGACTGCGTTTTCCCAGTAGATGGCGAAGCGCTCGCCTGCGCATTTACTACCGGAAGCCGTGTCAGAAAGCTCGGTGCACACTCACAAGTGCGTGTACGTACTCAGTAGTACGGACTTGGCGCACTCTCGCTCTATTCGTATCAGTCCCGAATTTAGAGCGTGGGCTTTGACGACAGCATTCTTATAATTCGCGCGCTGAGCTTTCAGATGCAGTTTTGCGCTAAAGCCACCCACAAACCTTCCCCTGGAATCCTTCCATTAAAATGAGTGGCCCGAAAAAAAGAAGTGAGTGCCGAGTGTTTAAAAAAGAGTGGCCAATTTGGCTCGACGTACGCGACGTGACGTTCAGCCACATCAACATCAACCCGTCACAGATCAAGGTAAACGGACCAACACCTCGGATCTCGCCTAAGAATTGCCACAACAAATTTTACTCCAGACTATGACGCACTAGCAAAAAAGGGACACCAACAACACTGTTCCCACTGAAAATGAACGGGAGGCTCTCAAGTTTATTGTAAAAAAATGCATTTTGAATATGATTTGTACACATAGCAGGGATTGAAACTAGCGACCATTCTCATTTTCAAACAATGCAGGATGCTCAAGGACATTGATGCACCACCTATTTGCGACTAATCTTAACCTGTAAAGTTCTTAAGGCTTACTTTAAGGAGGTGTTTCCCGTTTCCTCACCTCTGTTACCAGGTGTTTGCGAGTTAAAACTCTGCTCTGATTTTCAGATACCCCTCACCGTGTTGCTGTTTTGATTACTTTATTTGGATGTATGCTTTCACCGATTCTTCAAGATGATATATTTGGTCAGAATGTTTGCCGTTTGATGTGATCCCATAAGATAAACATCTTTCATTAATCTGACCTGCAGGCACTGAAGTGATGGAGATTGTTATTCATAATAACAGTGTCGTATTTTATGAGAATCACTGATAGCAGTTTTTTAGTGAATTATTATTTTTTTTAATGCTGTCAATAAATGCATTTGTTTTCAAAAAACTTGTTTGGAATATCCATGCTTTACTACCTACTAAAGGCCAAGATCTTCTATGCAATGACCTTTACAGGTCGCTTATATGACTTCACACAACGCCTATACCATCTGCTCCTGGTCCGGCCCTCCGGTCCAAATTTAGAACCCAGTTCGGCCCGCGAGTCAAAAAGTTTGCCCACCCCTGGGCTAGTGCCTTAGCGGCGGTGGGGAGCAGCATGGTCCTCTCAGATCCATCATCCAGTATAGCAAAGGTGTCTAACTTCTGACTACCATAGTGCACGTGTACTCGCACCACCTTCAACATGACTCGGTTCCCCACATGTGGTCGGTCAAGGTAGAAGGACTCGGAGGCACAGGTAGTCAGGCAGCTTTCAGCCTTTGGAGGTGAGTCATCCTTAACTTTCTCAGGTCTTATGTTAATGCCGCGTCACCCCATGGAGTCACGTGACATGCGGAGCGGGAACACAAGGCAGAGCCGCTGCCAACACAAACATGCACGTAGAACAGCACAGCATGCAAACAATGTTACAGCCTTCTGTACAGCTTTCCTCCCACATCCCAAAAACATGCTTGGTAGGCCGATTGCTGTCACTGGGGTGCAGATAACAGCAAATAACACTTCCAAGAAACACCCCCTCTCTGACCTTTTCAAAGTCTATTATCGCCCTCTTTTGATCAAAAATTGACACTGCAGTCAGTCAGATTTTCCTTGTTCGGGATGCGTTTCGACCTTAGGAGCAGTTTGTAGTCTACCAGTCGACTCCTATCACATTTTTTTAGTGAGGCACAGACATCAGTATACAGTGGCGATAACAATAGCTAAGTAGTGCTAATGCTAACCATCGCTCAGCTAACACCTATCGTCTACTGGGCTCTTTTTGCACAATTTCAGTGCTTATTCGTACACGTTGGTTTCTGAAAACAAGACCTACCAAACCATCTCTTCTCATTTCATACCTACAGGTGTGAAATAGTGTAAAATATTTTGCTTAGCAGATTTACCCGTGCTTGGTTACTGTAAAAAGTTTGAAAAAGGGTGTTTTCCATTCCTCAGGAGCTCACATCCCCACGTCTCATCAAAAGTCATCTTCCCTATCGGTTCCTTCCCACAGGAATGCACAATGGAGAGGCTAAGGTAAGGCAACACTCACTCAAAAAAGAAACAAAGGCAATTCGCAAAAATTCAATTGAAATAAAGAAATAATGATAATTAATTATTAATTGCAATTATAAAACAATACAATAAAATATAATGAAATCATGCTAAACATGAAACAATCAAATTTAAATGTGGGACCTTCAGTATTGTTTCCAGGAATCTTTTGGTTTTATTACTGTCAGACTTGGCTCAAGGAGAGTACTCGGATGCAGAGTGCCAACAAAAAAGGAATTTAGGCTCAGGCTAGAGTCAGCAAAAAAACAAAAGCGCCTCAAAAGAGGAAAAACACGGTGGGAAAAAACAAAAACTGAAAAACACAGAGCTTAGGCTTGACAGCAAAGGTTTCCTCACAAACTAGGTTCTCTAAAGGTTCTCTTTAACTCACGCGATCGCTGTGTCATGCCTCATCCCCAGTTTTTGTTATGTGTCTGTGTGTGTTAGGGTGGTGCTCACTCTAACTTATTTTGCAAGAACCACACAGGAGTCAAACACCTGCAGGCGGAGAGTCCATTCATAGCTGTGCTTACAGCGATGGTCGAATGGAGGTCTGACTCAGGCCTTTTCAGGTGCATATTTATTGAGAGAAACAGAGTGGGGTTGAAAGTGGGGGTGTGGGAACACACCTTCGCAGATCTGCTCCGTCCGGGGAGAACTTGGAAATATCTGCTGCGTGGTCGTTGTCTTCAGTGGCTCAGGGTGGACTACCTGGCCACCAAGGGGGTAGAGGATTATTCTGCATCTGCATGAACTGGGGGCGGGGACTGTCGATGGCTGATCTGGTTCCTTGCAGGAACCCTTCACTGGGACACACTGGGACAGATGATACCACGAATCTCCTTTGCCGGCCAGCCGGACGGCATGTGAGATGCGGTCCACCAATTTATAGGGTCCAGTCGACTCAGGCTCCGTCCCCCTCCTTCTTGGGACCTTCAGCCAGAACGTTGGGGTGATCTGGACCTCGGTCTTTGCTTCCGTATCCGCAGTAGTATGCTGACCAAATCCCGATCTGGATCCGCCACCGAAAGAACAGCAGCACGTCCGGAAAACAGCAAAAAACAGCACCTTTTCTGCAACCTTTGCATTAGTGATTTGAGATGTTTCTTCTGCTCCTCTCATCACTGTTTTGGTTGCCCTGGTTACAGAGGCGTTGCTACACCAAAGGGAGGGAAGATTGTGTCTGTAGCAAGAACTCAATCTCTCAGATGTAGCTTGCATATAGAAGTTTGTATAATCTCACAACACAACCAATCAATAATTTCCATTAAATGTAGCATACAATGTCTCTGTATTAGCATGAGCGGTCAAAAAGGGGGGGGGGAAGCTTGACATGTTGAAAATTTGGCTTTTCCTCTGCCTCTTCCTCCACCCTTTGATTGGTACTGTTTTGCACGACGACACTCTTTTGACCAGTGTCCACGTTTCCCACAGTTCCAACAGTTGTCAGAACCTGATGGGGGTTTTGAATTATATGGAGGCCTGCGACCTTGTTGGCCTCTACCTATTCCTCTGGCCCGCTGGGACCCATGGAAGAAGACTGTTGTATCTTCATCTAGGTCATCATCATCATCGTTGCCTAGATGAAATACATCAGAACTTTTGCCTTTCTCAATTGTCACAACGCAAGCAGTGCCTGCTTCCACCAAGTGTTTCCTCACCCAGTTGCCTAAGTCGGGGGGTGAAACAGTGAGGAGCGCATTTCTAAGATGTTGCTGATAAGCACTCTCAGCTGCATCATCGAATGGGATGCCACTGTGCACCCAGAATTCTTTTCCAAATCTTAATTGAATGGTGGTCTCATCACTTTTTATCTTTCCATTTTTTGTCTCTTGAATTTGTTCTCTTCTTTCTTGTGAAGCTTTCAACCACATTCTAGCACAATTCAACTCTCTCTCTTTCCTTTTCTTTTTCTGTCCCTTTGTCATCCTATCTACACTCTCCTCCAAAACATCAACCACTATCTTCCACACACACTTCAACTTTCAACCCATTCCACCCATGTGAGGTTCTTGCTCCATGAGGAGGGGTTTTGGGCCACTAGGCAGCGGAGGCCGGTTTCCAGCTGCTGATTTACGCGCTCCGTCTGGCCGTTCGCCTCCGGGTGATAACCCCTATGAGCTTGCAAAACTCCTTCCAAAACCTGGATATAAATTGGGGACCCCTATATGAGACAATATCCCGTGGAAATCCGTGAATTCTAAAAATCTGATCCATCATGACCTCCGCCGTTCGCTTTGCCGAAGGTAACTTGGGCAGGGCAATGAAGTGGGCAATGAAGTGAGCCATCTTGGAGAATCTGACTACCACGGTTAGTATAGTCGTTTTACCCTTAGACGTAGAAAGCCCTGTGACAAAGTCCACCGAGATCTCGGCCCACGGTAGAGAAGGAATCGGGAGGGGATGCAGCAGACCCACATGGGCGCGATGGGAGTTCTTGTTCCGGGCACAGACGGAGCAGGCGCCAATGTATTCCCTTACATCTGCCCCCATGGATGGCCACCAGAATCGCTGCCAAACCACATACAGCGTTCTTCGCACACCTGGATGACAGGCGAGCCGGGAGGTGTGGGCCCAACGGACAACCTGGGGGCGCAGCCTCGTGGGAACAAACAGTCTGTTCACTGGACATCCCCTAGGAGGTGGTTCGTCGCCATTGCCCTGCTTCATCAGGCCTTCTATAGGCCAAGTAACTGCTCCCACCACACAATGAGGGGGGAGTATGGGTTTGGGCTCCGTGGCCACCGGATCCGGACTGTAGATGCGTGATAGTGCATTGACCGCCAACAACTCTCGATCCCCCACATCGTAATTCTGCTCTGCGGACGTCAGCCGTCGGGACAGGAACGCGCACGGATGGAGCTTGTTGTCGGTCTGGGCCCTCTGCGACAAGATGGCGCCGATTCCCTGATTGGAGGGGTCGACCTCCACCACGAACTGGCGGGATGGGTCGGGCAGCGTGAGGATCGGGGTGGAGCTGAAGCGCCTCTTCATCTTCTGGAAGGCCGCCTCCGCCTTCGCCGTCCAACAGAACGGAACCTTAGGGGATTTTAGAGCATGCAGTGGAGCCGCTGGGGCGCTGAAGCCTCTGATGAAGCGCCTATAAAAGTTAGCAAAGCCGAGGAATTGCTGCACTTTTTTGCGGCTATCAGGTGTAGGTCATTTAGTCATCGCGCTTACTTTTGCCGGGTCCATCTGCACTTTGCCAGGGGCTATGATGAAGCCAAGGAAAGATACAGTATTGACGTGGAACTCGCTCTTTCCGGCTTTGACAAAGTTGGTGATCAAGGAGGTGTTGCAATACTGTCCTAACATGAGACTCATGGGTCTCCAAATCCGGTGAATAGATCAGAATGTCGTCCAAATATCGCAGGGCTGTGGACTCGGTCAGATTTTTGCACCGAGTCCGAGTCCGGCCTCTTGGCCATGAGTCCGAGTCCGAGTCCGAGTCCGGCTGTCCATTTTTTCTGTTAATTCATGTGACTGCTTAGTCTTTATTCAAGGCTAATTTAGATCAAAATCTAAATAATTACAACAGTTTTGTGATGGCTTTGTCTTTATTAAACATATAAACGAATACAATAAACAGATACTTTCAAGTTTTAATCATTAATTACACCATTATAGCTCAGACATTTATCTAAACACAAATAATTAGTGACGACCCCTTATTTGGAAAGCAAAAAACCCATGTCGTACGGCGTCAGCACTATGTTGTTTTCAATAAAAACATGAACTCACGTTTGCGTCAGTCAATTTTAATTTTTATAAAGGATTATTCTCATTTGATGCCATCCGCGTTCTGCCATTGAAGCGGGGTGCATTCAAAGACCAGTCGTACAGACGGAACACTCATTCACTTCACCAAAACGCAACAATATAATTACGTGAGCTCTTTGCATAAACATCGATGCAAAGAAACTCCTCTTTTTGGGTACAGGCTACAAGGAGTATATATTACAAAGGAGACTTTCTACTTAATTGTGATCATCATTCATCCATCCATCCATTTTATTTTATTACTCAGGTATTTTCAAAGCAAATTAATATTGTTGCATTTATTGATTTGCTTTAACATGACAGCGCAATATAATTAAAAGCTGACACGATAGCAATGTCAAACGTGTTCATTTAAGAAAAAGCCACACACGTTTTGTGATCAAATCTTTCATAACGAGAATGATTTGAGTGAATTGATTTTACAATTTTTACCACCCCTCCCCACCATCTGTCACTTTGCTTGGGACAAAAGGAGCCTTCAGAACTGAAATTTTGTATCAATTATTCATTCAAATCAATTCACTCAAATCATTCTCGTTATGAAAGATTTGATCACAAAACGTTTCCGTCTGTACGACTGGTTTTTGAATGCACCCCGCTTCAATGGCAGAACGCGGATGAATTTAAAGACATCAAATGAGAATAATCCTTTATAAAAATTAAAATTGACTGACGCAAACGTGAGTTCTTCATGTTTTTATTGAAAACAACATAGTGCTGACGCCGTACGACGCCGTACGACATCGGTTTTTCGCTATAATTCGGTATAATTTGACGTAGTCCAAACTCACCCAAAGTTAAGGTTTCATGGGAATATTATTGTCATAATTGTCTGGACCATATATGATATTTGTTTAATGGTAGTTATTGATAGATCTTGAAGATGTGAAGTTATAGGTGCATATAGCACATTGTAAGAGGGGAAGAGATGTTGTGTATTTTGGGCTAACTCAAATTCCGTAGTAGAAAAACCCCGGAAGTGGGATGGGCGCATTCTGTGTTGTTGTGGTACGCCCTGTGAACGCACTGTGAGTAAGGAATAAAGCAGTTATCATTCACGTCGTTGTCCGACCTATTCTTGCTATCTAAGAACCTGGAAAATAGTAAGGATATAACATATATCACGGGTCATTACGGCGAGTTTGGTGGAGTTTTTACTGCTTCTTACAACTCCTACCGCGCTGACTGTAACGTGACACTCTCTGGCTGCGTCTTGCCTCTTTTTTTTTTTATTGTCGGACTCGGTGGACTCGGTCAAAATCAGCACTGAGTCCGAGTCCGAGTCCGGCAAAAATGACCGAGTCCGATCGAGTCCGAGTCCGCGAGTCCGAACCGAGTCCACAGCCCTGGGTATTATATATTATATGTACGTTATTCTGTTCTCTCTTTTGGCTACAATTTTACAGATTTTTAGAAATAATAAAAAAAAAAGCAAATACATGTATTTGGGTCTCGAATTTAGCAAATTCATAGGAGTTAACTATGTGTTTATATTATCTGAGACCAATTCACATATTCCTCTTCTGTGGTTTTCCACCAGATAATATACATGGCTCGTAACCCCAAAGACCTGGTAGTATCCTACTTTGAGTTCCACCGTTCTCTCAGGACCATGAGCTACCGAGGATCCTTCCAGGAGTTCTGCCAGCGCTTCATGAATGACAAGCGTAAATGAATATTGATGCTCTTCATTTACCGCTCTGGTTTTTGTTCAGTCCTCCGACCCATCAAAGTCACATATAATTTCTTCCTTTCTTTATTCTCTCTCTCTGCAGTTGGATATGGCTCCTGGTTTGAACATGTTTTAGAATTCTGGGAACATCGTATGGATTCGAATGTTCTCTTCTTGAAATATGAGGACATGTATAAGGTAAATAAATATATTAGGGAAGAAGCTGGAAACATTGAAGCTTGAGGTCAATTTTTTTTTACAAGCGGCAGTCATCTGCAAATTTAACTGCGGGAAATGCTAACTTTTCCATGTTTCCCCGCTTCCTCATCGCAGTGTTGCTGACCCAGCGTTCTTGCAAATCCTGAGCTAAGTTTGAAGCAAAACGGTACTTAAATGTCGTTACAGCTGTAGTGATAAATAGTCCGTTAATAGTTGACCGCCATCACTAATCGGGATGTCACTATTGAATATTTTTAAAATCGATTATTCGGTCCATTACGCCAGGGGCCGGGAACCTTTTTGGCGGACAGAGCCATAAATACCCCTCTTTAAAAAATAACTTCCCGTGAGAGCCATACCATTTAAAAAAAAACGATAGGTTAAATACAATTACCGTTTTTTTCCATGTATAATGCGCAAAATATAACTAATTTATTGTCCTAAAATCTGGGGTGCGCATTATACATGGGTACAATTTTTTTTTTTTTTTAAGAAACTCTCCCTCGAAAGGAAACTTGAAATCACCTTTCATCTTGTTTGTTGTCAATCGCGCATCGCATTCAGCCATGCTGCCCAACACACTTACTCAGTAAAATTCATAATTGACGACACATCGTTTAATGCGATGGTGCAATCCTTGATGGTGTGTTATTGTCAAATATTGTTTGTTTTTTAATCTCCAGCGCAAAACGGATATCATACGGAGGCCGCCATGACAGTATGCGCAGAACGGATGCGCAAGACACGTCAGCTATATAAAGAGCGAGAGCTCAGTTCTCTAACTATTCGTTTCAATTCACAGTTTAATTACCAGCTACAATCAGCAAATAACAAAATGCGTATTACAGGTAATATTTTATTTCACAACACTTTGCCTTGTTCCTTTCTTCTCTGCTGTTCACTTCAAACACGCTCCATACGAACACAATGCTCTCGTATCAGACGCTTGCTCGATCACCTGCTCGTTTGCTGTCACAATGTACCCTACACAAATCCGAAACATTTCTTTGCTATTGAGTTTGCTAGCGCATGCGCAGTGATACTGACCGGCAGAATAACATCCGGTTGTTCCCAAAGATGATCTTTTTTCTGAAATAATTTTACGTTTACGGACTTAAGTAGGAATCAAAATTTGAGTGCGTATTATACAAGGGTACAGGATTTTTTCCAGCATCGACATGCCATTTTTAGGGTGTGTATTATACATGGGGGCGCATTATACATGGAAAAAAAGCGGTAAATGCATGTATTTTAATTAAGACCAACGATTTTTTGCGTGTGCTAATGTATTCTTTTTAATAACGTTTTTACCGTCGCCAAAAGAGCCATATTGGCTCGTAAGCCATAGGTTCCCGATTCCTGCATTACGCCATCAAATAATCAAATAATCATATGAAATAAAATTTTGCATGAAAGTGTATAACATTTTTCTCCAATTATTGTTGTTTATTTGGTCTTACTTCGTGAAAAAAACAAGCAAATAAGTGAACAATATCACACAATTGACAATCAGTTATTTGTCGATTAATCGATTCATTTTGACAGCTCTAATCATTATGTTGCATTTTGTCATCCATCCATACTGTCTTTCTCACAAACCTCCGCCATTCTTCTCGTCTCTCTTAACCGAATAAAACCAGATGGTCCACCCTGCAGAAGAGAGCTTTTCCCTTAATTGCAAAATTGCATTATGAAGTCAGGCTTCATTAGTTACATACATTTTCCATAGTCATTTTTCTTACTTTTTGTAGGATCTGGGGGCACTGGTGGAGCAGCTAGCCTGGTTCCTGGGTGTATCTTGTGACAAGAATCAGCATGAGGCTATGGTGGAAAGTTGCAACCAACTCATTGAACAGTGCTGTAGCTCAGAGGCGCTGTCCATTTGCAGGGGTGAGTAAAGCCAAAAATTGTCGAGATGACCTCACATAATTTTAGCCCCTGAGTAAGAATGAGATTACCGTTTTTTTCCGTGTATAGTGCGCAAAATTTAACTAATTAATTGTCCTAAAATCTGGGGTGCGCATTATACATGGGTACAAAAAAAATTAATTTTTATTTTTTTTATTTTTTTTTTTTAAAGAAAGTCATGGTACAACAAAACCAACATCAGGACTGACCGACAAAGTCGTGGAAAAAAAAGACAGGGTGACATTACCAAAGACAGGAACAGAAACCACATCATGACAGTAACACATGCAATGATCCGACGGTGAGCGAGGGGCAGACAGGACTTAAATACAAAACACGTTACATCGATTGAGGTGACACAGGAAGAGAGGGGCGACGCGAACAGTAACTATGGCAACCTAGACACATAGCAAAACTGGGGACGAGACATGACAAATCTCCCTCGAAATAAAACTTGAAATCACCTTTCTTCTTGTTTGTTGTCAATCGCGCGTCGCATTCAGCCATCCTGCCCAACACACTTAGTAAAATTCATAATTGATGACACATCGTTTGATGCGATGGTGCAATCCTTGATGGTGTGTTATTGTCAAATATTGTTTGTTTTTTAATCTCCATCGCGGACCGGACGTCATATGGAGGCCGCCATTACAGATGCGCAGAACGGTTGCGCAAGACACGTCAGCTATATAAAGAGCGAGAGTTCAGTTCTCCACCTATTAGTTTCAATTCACAGTTTAATTAGCAGTTTCAATCAGCAAATAACAAAATGCGTATTACAGGTAATATTTTATTTCACAACACTTTGCCTTGTTCCTTTCGTCTCTGCTGTTCACTTCAAACACGCTCCATACAACCGCAATGCTCTCGTATCAGACGCTTGCTCGATCACCTGCTCGTTTGCTGTCTGTCACAATGTACCCTACACAAATCCGAAACATTTGTTGCGGCTCCGAGTCACGACGAGGGGCAAGTTTTGGTTTCCAAGGGTGTTTTTATTCCTCTTCAACGTCTCTCCCATACAGAGCCGCCTTTTTCACGTCCGCACGCCTTTTTCACATGCGCGCACGGAGCGCGGTGGTGCGTTTAGGGGCAGTCGGAGAAATCAACGCCAACAAAAAAAATTACATCCAGCCTAGTTAAGACCATACCAAAGACTATAAAAATGGGACCCATTGCCTCCCTGCATGTGTGACGATCATTGGGACTTAAAATAAATAAATAAATAATAATTCATAAAAATTGGGTGCGTATTATACATGGGTACAGGCTTTTTTCCAGCATCAGCATGCCATTTTTAGGGTGCGTATTATACATGGGGGCGCACTATACACGGGAAAAAAACGGTAATACAATTCTAAGTACCGTTATTTTCGGACTATAAGTCGCGTTTTTTTTCATAGTTTGGGTGGGGGGGCGACTTATACTCAGGAGCGACTTATATATGTATTTTTTCACAAATTTTACTTGATCATTAACACATCACTTACTTACTAGTATAGTTGATCACTTCACATGTTATTTTTAGTATAGTTGATGACTTCACATGCTTTTATATCTTTATCTTGAACATATGCGGTGACGCACCGGGTAGCACGTCCGCCTCACAGTTAGGAGGGTGCGGGTTCGATCCCACCTCCGGCCCTCCCTGTGTGGAGTTTGCATGTTCTCCCCGGGCCCGCGTGGGTTTTCTCCGGGCACTCCGGTTTCCTCCCACAACCCAAAAAACATGCTTGGTAGGCCGACTGAGCACTCCAAATTGTCCCTAAGTGTGAGTGTGAGTGCGTATGGTTGTTTGTCTCTGTGTGCCCTGGGATTGGCTGGCAACCGGTTCAGGGTGTCCCCCGCCTACTGCCCGATGACGGCCGGGATAGGCTCCAGCACGCCCGCGACCCCCGTGGGGACTAAGCGGTACAGAAAATGGATGGATGGATATTCAAAACATGAAAAATAGAGAGAAAAAAATCAAATAAAGCAATTAACTAGGGGTGTAAATCGCGGGTTTTGTCACGATACGATATCATATTGATACAAAGATACACGATAAGATATTTGCCGATATCTTAAAGCCTGCTGTGATTCATTCACGATACATCGCGATATAGTGCTCTTCGATCGATATATATTTTTTTTAAATAAAAAATATAGAACAATATCCTGATTTATAACAATTCATACGCAAAATCAACAAGGTACTGCAAACTCTTTATTTAGGAAATTACAAGAGTATTGTAGTATACAAAGTGCTTATTTTAACACTGAACTTTGATGTTGTGTTTTTTCTGTAAATATAAATATAGAAATTTGTGGTCCCTGAATATTTGATCACCGCATGGCAGGATTTACAAACTGCACGTGTCTTGTCCGTTGAGCCATCTTTTCTTTGGAATCCAAAGTGCTTCCAAATGACTGACTTGAAGCCTAAAGGGGAGCAAATTTCCTCGTCTTTTTGGACACTAGCCATAGCACCATCCCAGGAGCCGCGTACGAGTTGTCGACTCCCCTTTCACATGCCTGCTCTGCTCACAACACAACACGCCGCTCACTGCTCCCGGAAAGAGGAAGCAAGCAACAATGAACTGGATTTCAAAATAAAGTCGCGTCTTATGTCCGAGGTCAAACACGGCGATATAAATCGATGTTTACGTTTAGCATCGATGCCAATAAATCGTAGAGCATTATATCGATTAATCGATGTGTATCGATGAATCGTTACACCCCTACAATTAACACTTTAAAGCGCCATATCCAAGTCCACTGTCTGCTATATGCACACTTGCTCCATTTTTGCTCCTCTTATATTTATTATGTTATTTATTATTTATTATTTATTCATCACTCTTATTTATTTATTGTTTGTGCCTTCTTGTTTTTATTTTTTTGTGTTGTTTACTTGTATGCATATTGTGTACTATGTCTTGTCACCGTGGGATAGTGGGAACGTAATTTCGATGTCTTTGTGTGTCTTGGCATATGAAGAAATTGACAATAAAGCAGACTTTGACTTTGATGAAAGAACCAAATAAACAAAACAAAAAACTACAGCTGAAAAAAAAACCTGTTATTTTCAGACGAAACTGGATGAGGGCACTCTAACTTTCACCGTTGGCTGTGACTCATCAACTGGGAAGGGCTTAACAAAAATGGCACCAAAAAGAAACTCATATTCTGCATGTTACAAACTTCAAGTTGTAAAATATGCAGCCGAAAAAAGTAATCGAGCAGCAGAAAGAAAGTTTGGAGTTAGTGAGAAACTTGTGAGGGATTGGCGAAAATCGTAGCTTCTTCAGAGCGAACAAAGCTCTGCTTGTGATGGACAGCATGCGAGCGCATATCACGCCACAGATAAAAGAGAAATTAAAAAGCCTCAACTCCATACCTGCCATCATCCCTGGAGGCTGTACTAAAATACTTCAGCTACTTGACGTCTCCGTGAATAGGAGCTTTCAAGCAGTTCTGCGTAACCTGTGGGAGCAGTGGATGGTGGACGGAGAATTCATAGTTGTTGAATCGGTGAACTTGTTTTGTTAAATAAAGGGCCGTTTACCAAACCCACGTCTTCCCTTGTACTTTAACGCTACAATATATTTAAATACCGTGTTTTTCCATGCATAATGCGCAAAATTTAACTAATTTATTGTCCTAAAATCAACAATTTTTGAAGAAAATCTCCCTCGAAATAAAACTTGAAATCACACCTTTCTTCTTGTTTGCTGTCAATCACGCATCGCATTCAGCCATCCTGCCCAACACACTTAGTCAGTAAAATTCATAATTGACGACACGAACACAATGCTCCATACGAACACAATGCTCTCGTATCAGACGCTTGCTCGATCACCTGCTCGTTTGCTGTCACAATGTACCCTACACAAATCCGAAACATTTCTTCGCTATCGAGTTTGCTAGCACATGCGCAGTGATACTGACCGGCAGAATAACATCCGGTTGTTCCCAAAGATGATCTTTTCTCTGAAATAATTTTACGTTTACGGACTTAAGTAAGAGTCAAAATTTGGGTGCGTATTATACATGGGTACAGGCTTTTTTCCAGCATCGACATGCCATTTTTAGGGTGCGTATTATGCACGGGGGCGCATTATGCATGGAAAAACACGGTACTACATCTGTGGAATGAAAGGAGTCGCAACTGACCCACGAGGCTGACGTCAGCTTCTCACGCGTGGCGTTGTTGACATAAAGGACGAGAAATTTGATCGATGGGTTTAATGATTTGGAGTGACACAAATGGTTTGATAATATTGCTGTTTCCGTGATAGTTATTTAAAATATAGTTTATATATCGTTGTATGGGCCCGTGGAATAATTTGAACTGCGGCGCGGCACACGGCATTGTTGACAAAGGACGATCGATAAAAGACGAGAAATTTGATTGATGGATTCAATGATTTGGAGTGACACAAATGGTTTGATAATATTGTTGTTTATGTGATAGTTATTTAAGATATAGTTTAGATATCGTTGTATGGGCCTGTGGAATAACTTGAACTGCGGCGCGGCACACGGCATTGTTGACAAAGGACGATTGATGGATTTAATGAATTGGAGTGACATAGATGGTTTTATAAACGTGTTATTTATGTCATAGTTTTTTCAAATAACTGAATGTTACGTCAGGCCCGTTCTCAGTTCCTCGTTTGTTTTTATCACATTAGCATACCGTATCGTTTAGCCTGTTGTTGCTCGTTCATGTCTGTTCTTGGTGTTGGATTTTGTCGAATAAATTGCCCCCCAATATGCGATTTATAGTCCGAAGCGACTTATATATGTTTTTTTTTCACTTTTTTGGGCATTTTATGGCTGGTGCGACTTGGAGCAACTTATAGTCCGAAAATTACGGTAAATATCTTGAAAGTAGAAAGGTGCTTTTCAAACAACCTACATTTTCTTATTCTAAATTGTTGTCAAATATAAAAGTATAGTTTATACTTCAGACAAGAGGTGTCAAAACTAATCAAATAATCAACAGCAAATGGATTGTCAAATAAATTGCCTTGTGTTTTGCTGATCGAGTAATCGTTTGGGACCATTGTTTAACTGAAGATTGTCCAATATTTCTGATTTCAGGCTCTCAAAAGTAATATATTCTCAGATTTTTGCTATCCTTCATGGAAGCAGACTGATATAGCTTTTATACATTTATAAATAAGACTTTTGCAAACATCTTATTTTACTTTAGAAAACAATGACCATTAATCCTTCTTTTGATCAATGGGATAATCAAATGGATAATCGATTCTACAAATATTCTATAGCGACAACCCTACTTCAGACTTAGGTTAAAATAAACTTAATAAACTTCTGCAAAGTAGGGTTCAGTGACCATATGCAGACCATCTGCAATCTTTTGACCAACCCGTGCTATCTTAAAGAAGTCACACGTCAGAGGCCACAGGTGGTACGTGTTGGCGACAAAATCTCCGCCAGCATCACGCTGAGCACAGGGGCCCCCCAAGGCTGCGTGCTCAGTCCGCTGCTCTTCACCCTCCTGACGCATGACTGCACTGCAACCTACAGCGACAACCGCATAGTGAAGTTTGCTGACGACACGACTCTGGTGGGTCTCATCACCAAGGGAGACGAGACTCAATACAGGCTGGAGGTTCACCTTCTGACCACGTGGTGCAGGGACAACAACCTCCTGCTGAACGTCGACAAGACCAAGGAGATTGTTGTTGACTTCCGGAAGGGTCACACCCAACACCTGCCGCTGACCATCGACGGTGCTGTGGTGGAGAGAGTGGGGGGCGCCAGGTTCCTGGGGGTGCACATCAGTGAGGATCTCTCCTGGTCCACCAACACCGCATCACTGGCGAAGAAGGCCCAGCGCCGCCTGTACTTCCTGCGGAAACTCAGGCGAGCGAACGCTCCTCCGGCCGTCATGACTACGTTTTACCGTGGCACCATTGAGAGCGTCCTCTCCAGCTGTATTGCTGTTTGGGGTGGCAGCTGCACTGACTACAACTTGAAGGCCCTGCAGCGCATAGTGAACACGGCTGGTAAGATCATTGGTGCTTCACTCCCCTCCTTGAAAGACATTTACATCTCCCATCTCACCCGCAAGGCGACCGCGATTGTGAGTGATGTGAGTCACCCCGCTCACTCTTTGTTCGATCTTCTGCCCTCTGGGAAGAGGTACAGGAGCCTGCGCTCCCGCACCACCAAACTCAACAACAGCTTCATACTCCAGGCTGTTAGGATCCTGAACTCGCTTCCCCGTTCTGCGTAGCGTCCTGTTTTTTTGCGCTATGCTTGCTGGCTCCGTTTTGCTCCTCTTATTTATTGTGTTATCTGTTTATTTATTATTTATTCATCACTCTTACTATTTATTGTTTGAATTTTTGCCTTCTTGTTTTATATTGTGTCGCTTACTTGTATGTCTATCATGTAATATGTCTCGTCACCGTGGCATAGAGAAAACGTAATTTCGGTTTCTTTGTGTGTTTTGACATGTGAAGAGATTGACAATAAAGCTGACTTTGACTTTGACTTTGATATAATGAGGCATAATGAGTACATTTATTTGGGTTGTATATTTGGGTTCTATTGGCCCTCCGAAGGAAACTATGACTATGGTGACTACAGCCCTCGATAAAAATAGGTTTGACACCCCTGCTCCAATGTAATCGTTAATAAATTTTGTAATGAGCCATAAGTTTTCAGATCACTCCTCTTTGCTGACATATGAGGCATTAAATGACAATTATTGACCAAATGATTGGCAAGCCACCGTGTAGATTTAAATTTTCATTTAAAATGCTAACTTTCTTCCCTCTCATCTTGTGTTCCATGCAGGTCGTGTTGGTCTGTGGAAGGACGTCTTTACGGTGTCAATGAATGAAAAGTTTGATGCTGTGTATAGACAGAAGATGGGAAATTCCAACCTGACATTTGATTTCTGCCTTGCGGAAAGGCCTGTTCCTAACCTTTAGTCCACTTGAGCACAGTTAACAACTAGTCACCTCATGCTAGCTAGCTGGTCTTGTACAGCTGTACATTCACGTAATACTTTGGTGTGCTTAACATGTAATGACGTATAGATGTCGTAGAATGAATTGAACTACAGTTCTTGATTATAAGGTCAGAAAAATGACAAAGATTACAGTATTTTCCGCACTATAGAGCACGCTTAAAACCTTATAATTTACTCAAAAAAACATAGTGCACCTTATAATGCAGAGCGCCTTATATATGGACCAATTGATGAATTTGTTGATCCATACTGGTTGTACACAGCGCTCTGCCAAAATGTTTCAGTACATTTCAGTACAACTAGTAAATTACAAGGTTGCATCACTTTCAGCATTACGGCAACCATGGTCAGTGGCGTCACCGAAGTATGCTACTACTGGTCGATAGCAAGTCAAGTCAAGTCAAGTTTATTTGTATAGCCCTAAATCACAAGCGGTCTCAAAGGGCTTCACATAGACAAAAATTGACAATTATTCTCAAAGCATCCCCTGATCTTAAGCTCCCAAAAGGGCAAGGAAAAAACTAAAAAAAAAACTACCGGGGGAAAATGAGAAACCTTGAGAAGGGACCACAGATGGAAGGATCCCCCTTTCAGGATCACCAGGTTGAAATGGATGCAGAGAGGGCACAAATGATACAATATGAAAATCAATGAAATAAAAAGTGGATGCCGATGGAGCCCTCAATTGTCCTGGCAGTGTCTTTGAAGAGGTTGAGCTGCAGTTCCCCCCATCCTGAATTGGCCCACGAGAATCCAGATAGCCACTGTCAGCATGGGTGCCACCTAACCACCTCCCCGGCCGGGGAGGGGGGAGGGAGGGGGTGGAGAGGGAGAGAAAACAAACTCCAGCCGAATCGGCCACTACAGGTTAGTTAAAGGCCATGTCATAGAAATGTGTCTTTAAACGTGTCTTAAATGTTTCTACTGAGGTAGCAGTCCTAATATCCATTAGTAGGGCATTCCAAAGCTCTGGAGCCCGAATAGAAAATGCTCTAGAGCCTGTAGACATTTTCTTGGCCCTCGGTGTCGCTAAAAGGGTCGCGTTTTAAGAACGAAGGTTACGAGACGGAACATAAGGAACAACTAGGTCGACGAGATATGAAGGCGCTAAGCCATGCAGTGATTTATAGGTTAATAGAAGAACCTTGAAGTCACATCTTAAATGGACCGGGAGCCAATGTAAGTTGGCTAGTATTGGGGTAATGTGAGCAAATTTTCTTGTCCGAGAGAGCAGCCTTGCAGCAGCATTTTGTACTAACTCAGTGCTTCTCAATTATTTTCTGTTACGCCCCCCACTAGCAAGAAGAAAACTATTCGCGCCCCCCCCTCCCCACCGTGACTATCCTAACTTGTCCTGTAAGTCGTAAAATGTTGCACTGTCGCAAACTTCACAGAAGTAACAATGAGAGCGCCACTGCCCCCTGCTGTGAAAATGCGCAATTACACTTTATTCTTGTACTGCCAAAAAAAAGCCTGTTCCCCAAGGGGGGCGCGCCCCACTATTTGAGAAGCACTGTACTAACTGTAGACTATTGATGCGGGACTTAGGAAGACCCGAAAATAGTACATTACAGTAGTCCAGGCGCGACGTGACGAACGCATGTATAATAGTTTCCGCATCACCGGTCGAGAGGATCGGACGAATCTTTGCAATATTACGAAGGTGAAAAAACGCAATTCTGGTTATATTCTTAATGTGCTTTTGAAAGGAGAGCGTTTGGTCAAATATTACCCCGAGATTAGTTACAGTATCGCTCTGAGTGATAGTACGGTTATCTATAGTTATAGCGGTTTCCTTAAATAAGTTTTGATAACGAGTTGGACCAATTATCAACATCTCAGTTTTATCTGGGTTAAGACGAAGGAAGTTGAGAGACATCCATTGCTTGATCTCCGCAAGGCACGCCTCAAGATTACAACAATCCCGCGGATCTGTCATCGATGACGGCATATATAATTGGGTGTCATCCGCATAGCATTGAAAACTAATATTATATTTACGTATTATGTCCCCAAGCGGAATTATATAAATATTAAAAAGAATTGGTCCGAGAACCGATCCCTGTGGGACACCACACATAACATTATAGAGCTCCGAGGACGCATTGCCATGGACCACTCGGTGCGTCCTGTTTGATAGATAGGAATGGAACCAGCCTAGTGCTGACCCTGAAATACCAACACAACTTTTAAGACACCCTAATAAAATATCGAAGTCTACAGTGTCGAAGGCAGCACTAAGATCGAGTAGTAACAATACAGACAAAGTGTTTGAATCCATAGCTATGAGTAGATCGTTAGTCACTTTTGCAAGTGCTGTCTCAGTGGAATGATTAGCTCTAAAACCAGACTGAAAAGTGTCATATCGATTATTGGCGACCATGTAATCAATAAGCTGCTGCGCTACTACTTTTTCAAGAAGTTTTGCTATGAATGGGAGGTTTGAAACTGGCCTATAATTACTGAGACAGTCCGGGTCAAGATTTGGTCGCTTAAGTAACGGTTTAATGATAGCGGTTTTAAAGGCTGTTGGCACTATCCCAGAGGAAACAGACAGATTGTTTATATTTAAGACGGACGGTCCTAAAATTTGAAATAATTCTTTAAGTAGTTTGGCTGGAAGAGGGTCGAGTAAACATGTTGTTTGTTTAGCCGCATTAACCAATTGTGTAAGCCTTTCAAGAGACACGCTTTTAAAAGTTGAGAGGGTTGTTGCATGATCATCAGCGTTGGTAAACGGCGGGCTCGACCGAGCGATTGGAATTGTATTCTTGATCTCGTCCCTAATGGATTCAATCTTTTGAGCAAAAAATTTCATGAACTCGTCAGCTGAGTGGAAGGAACTTTCTACATAATTGCTTAAGCGTACGCATTTCATCTGTGAACCACGGAGTAGGCACTCTACGGCGAGTTCTCAAACGTAACGGCGCCACAGAGTCAATGGCATTTAACAATGTCGCATTGAATTCATTTGTAAGATTATCAATAGAGCCGGTGTATGCGGGAAATATAGCGGTTGCCGGCGACAGTATCTCAGATAGTGCAGTTGCAGTCATGGAGTTAAAATGACGGCTCCTATAATGCTGATTGCTCTCTTGTCTTTGACAAGGAACTAGAATTTCAAACTTTATTAAGTAATGATCAGACAGAACAGTAGTGTATGGCAGTACTGCTATATTTGAGGTTGCAAGTCCTCGGGATAATACCAGATCTATGGTATTTCCATTCTTATGCGTTGCTGCCTGTACAGCTTGCGTAAAACCAAACGTATCAGTTAAAGTCTGAAACGCCGAAGTAAGTGGCTCTGACGGTAAATGCATGTGGATGTTGAAATCGCCCATGATAGTTATATTATCCGCATTGGTTACTAGATCAGCCACGAATTCTGAAAATTCATCCAGGAAGCCAGAGTAAGCACCGGGTGGACGGTAAATAACAGCAAGATAAAATGACGGTAAAGCGGTGGATCGGACAGTGAGAACCTCAAATGTTTTAAATACGTTGATCGAACGAGGCCTAAATCTAAGCTCGGAATTCGAGATGAGGGCGACACCCCCACCCTTTTTTCGAGGACGCGCCACATGCGAACTCACAAAATTTGGAGGCGAGGCCTCATTAAGCGGCAGCAGTTCATTAGGTTTTAACCAGGTCTCGCAGAGACCAAAAATGTTTAGATTATGTTCTGTGATGAGATCATTAACGAGAACTGCTTTCGTATGAAGCAATCTAATATTCATAAAACCAAGTTTAAGTGTAATTGGTCGATCCGGGTGCGTATCTATCAAAGGATATTTCTACGAGATGCGAGTAAGATTGTGTTCTCTAGGCCTGACATCACCTCTCGAATGTTTGTTAGCGCGGTGGGACGATACGACCATGGGAATCTGATAGTAAATATTTGTTACACGTGTAGAATTATCTGAAACAGGCACCGTTTCATCAGCAAAACCGGTCGGGGTGGAGTGATTGGATTTGTCTACTACCCCAGTAGAAAGTGTGTTTATGTGTACTGTAGCACTATTCAAACTATCACGCTCTAGTCTATACGAGGAGCTATGTGCATGCTGGGAGTCTAGCCTAGCGCTAGTTAACTTTATCATAACAGACTCCAAACCCATCCTGACAGGTGGTCTAATCACCTATGCCCCGGCCTGCCCTAAAGTGACCTGTCATGTGTGGCTCAAACAGTAATCTGTATTCCTAGAAAGAGTGAAGGCGCCTTCACGGTTAGGGTGAAGGCCATCCTTCCTCAGCAGGTCGGGGCGGCCCCAGAAGGAAAGCCAGTTATCTATAAAATACAGTCCCTTCTTCTGACAGAACCCAGCCATCCATCGATTAAGGGAGACTAATCTACTAAACCTCTCATCAGTGCCTCTCCCAGGCAGGGGGCCAGAGACAAATACTCGATGCTGACTCATCTTTCGGGCGAGATCACAAGTCCTCGCTATGTTTCTCTTTGTGATCTCCGATTGCCTCATCCTAACATCATTGGAGCCGACGTGTATCACTATGTCCGAGTAGCTAGTGTTGTTGGAACTACGCTGTTGACTAGACCTATTGCGAGTCAGCTCCCTAAGATTAGCTTCTATGTCGGGTGCTCTGCCCCCAGGAATACACATTACCGTGGCTGGATTTTTAAGCGTAATATTTCGGGTAATGGAGTCACCTATGACTAAAATCATGACATTTAAAAAAAAAATTCTATAGGCTAGAATCAATCCCATTGCTTGATTGATATACAGGTAAACCTGTCGGTAGGCAATCACAGTGAACCGCACATGTGCAATAGACAGTGACCACACCCCCTCACCGCAGCATGTTTGGCAGCGCATACACAAACGCCAAAGCTAAAAACTAATCAACGCATTACCCATCAACGCATGCACTTGCTTTTTTCTTATAAACTAAAGAAAGTTTCTGACCATCAAGAATGAGTGGGGTTGCTGGACCAAGTAAGAAGCCAAACCGTATCACTTTCATACAGAATGGGAGTTGGACTTTTTTTTACCTCATTGACTGGGTTGACATTAGCCCAGCTCCATCTAGTGGATGCATAACCCAACTCTAGTCAACCCCAGTTTGATGCAGTAGCTTTAATCTGGTGCGCCCTATATATGAAAAAATTCTAAAATAAAAAAAATCAATGAAGTACTCCAATGAAGTATAACCCAGTACTCCTTATAGTGCAGAAAATACTGTAACTTTTTTTACAATGCACATGAATTTATGTGTAATTTGCTGTTTATATGCCAGAGGCGTAGCCAGGAATTTTTCCAGTAGGGGCGCGCGCCCACAGGAAAAAAAATTGAACGTCACCCACGCCGTTCGCTGATCGCTAAAACAACATCCGGGTCCGGGAGGCAAACGGTGAATGGATAACATCGCGCACATAGAATAGCGCAAGCACATTCGCGCAAGACCGAAAGAAAAAAACAGCATGAAAATGAAGAATCGAAAAAGCTCGATTTTTTTCAACCGGGGCACAGGGAGTCCTAACCGGGGCGCCGCCCCGGCTCCCCCCGGCTCGGCTACGCCTCTGTTATATGCACAGTACATCAATCTACAATATTCCACAGTGTAGTATTATGATTAATCGACAACAGATCGACTGTCAAGTTTATCACCTCGTATTTTGATAATAGAGTAATCGTTTAGGGCCTGTTTACAGTATTAACTGATTGCTTGGAGTACATCCTCCTGATTTTCCTGGGCTTTTTAGTTTTTTTTAAAGGTCTGAATATTACCATTATATTTACAGTGGAATTTCCACGTTAATTTTATTTACGTAACATGGAAATTTATAACAATCATAACACAATATATTTAATAATCTATACAGATTAATTTCCTTCGTAACTAACGTTCCATTCCATTTAATGTAATATAATTTCACGTATGTTTTTTTAATTATTATTATAGACACAAAAAATCAACTGTCAAACTGATTATTCTTCATATTCGTTATTACAAGCGCCCGTGAGTTGCCGGTATTCTTGATCAATAATCAGGTATTACCTGCGTCATAATTTGGCAGACTGGAATTCCAATTCCACAGAAGTTTTAGACCGATTTGTATATCGATATATTTGACTGTCGTTACCTCTGCTTTTGGAAAAATACAAATATTTCTTTTTGGACTATTTTTCTTTTTTACCTTGTACAAATTTAGATTGTGTTATTTGCAGAACCACCACGACCACTCATTACCATCACCGTAATTGGGATAATAAGCATGGAGATGGTACAGCACAAGTAAACGGGTAAAGTAATGTAAAGGTACAGCAAAATATTTGACATGTACATAATACAATATTTTTCAAAATAAAGACAACATTATCAATTTCACAAATGAAGGAAAGTTCATTGTTTCTGAGATGGTAAGCCATTGGATTTTTTTTCATTTTTGGATTTATAAAGGATGCAACAGTAAAAGAAAGTTTAACACCATTCTTTACGACGGTTGTAGTTGATTAAAAAAAGGAATTAAAATGTATTTTATGTAAGGGATCGGACAGTAGGCGGCTCAGTGGCGCACTCACAGTTAGGAGGGTGCGGGTTCGATTCCACCTCCGGCCCTCCCTGTGTGGAATTTGATTGTTCTCCCCGGGCCCGCGTGGGTTTTCTCCGGGCACTCTGGTTTCCTCCCACATCCCAAAAACATGCTTGGTAGGCCGATTGAAGACTCCAAATTGTCCCTAGGTATGAGTGCGAGTGCAAATGGTCTCAACTTCAGGAGGGTTAAGAAATCGCCTCATGCTCCCAGTCGTGATAATGACTCTAGCTAAAGCCAACACTTGTGGAAAACTTGTTTAAAAAAAGATCACCAAGGAGGAACTTGAAATGGCCTCCACCTGCAAAACCAGTCCTGTTTTGGAGACCAGCTCGTTGTTGCCCCTCTAGTGCAGTGGTCCCCAACCACCGGGCCGCGGACCGGTACCGGTCCGTGGGTCACTTGGTACCGGGCCGCCAAGCCGCACAGAAAAAAAAATAATAATATCGACGATCAATTAATTCAGGTCAAGATACTCGTCCCGGTCACGTGACATGTTTCCCCAGTCGAGCCCGCAAAGCTAATATGTGGCAACAGGCTAACTAGCCAGGCAATGAAGAATTCAAAACTGCTTCAGACCAAGCATCCTGCAATAAAAGACAAACCTTAATCACTTCGGGTGTCATTGTCTCCGATTACGTTTAGATGTACGTTTCTGAGAAACAAACTCAGCGCTCCCACTAATTCAAAGTAATGGTGAGTTTTATTTTTGTCATTTGTACTTGTTTTTATGTCAGTTGTATCATTTTATTTCATCGTATTTATATATTTATTATAAATGTATTATTTATTTATTTATTTATTTATATAAATGTATTATTTATTTATATAAATGCCGGTCCACGAAAATATTTCTGACATGTAACCGGTCCGTGGCGCAAAAAAGGTTGGGGACCACTGCTCGAGTGCACCTGTTAATTCCATCAACACCAATGCAGGTGAAACTGATTAACAACCCCCTCTGGCGCGTACCTGACCAAAACCTTATCAGAAAAGTGTAATTGAATTTATGCCATACCCTGATAAAAAACTGTTCCTTTCATTTTTTTGAGGAGTGTACATTTACAAAAAATAAACATTTACTGAAATAAAAATTAAAAAATTATTCCAACCCTGGTTCCAGGGGATTTCACCACTGAGCATGTGGCATTGTATAAAGAAATCAACTGTCTTGCAAGCATGCTCTATAAAATGTCACGTGCTGGCGCCACCTGAGACAGGACCACGACCCCCCCGGCAGTGGAATTGCCGCCACCTGCCACAGGCTAATGGACAGCGCTATATCAGCGCCGCTAGCGCAGACCCGAGTGTCAGTCTGTCCCGTAATGCTGCTTCGCTCATCTGTCCCTGAGAAACTGACTCGACAATTCGGAGACCCCGCCAAATTGCTTGTTCCCCCCAGCCAGATTGCCGCTCCAGCGCCAGCTGTTCCCATCTTACCCCCCCCCACAATAAAGTCTCTGTCCCTATGCACTTGGCTGTACTGTCCGATCCATCCATCCATCCATCCATCCATCCATCCATCCATCCATCCATCCATCCATCCATCCATCCATCCATCCATCCATCCATCCATCCATCCATCCATTTATCCATCCATCCATCCATCCATCCATCCATTTATCCATCCATCCATCCATCCATCCATCCATCCATCCATCCATCCATTTTCTGAACCGCTTAGTCCCCACGGGGGTCGCGGGTCTGCTGGAGCCTATCCCAGCCGTCATCGGGCAGTAGGCGGGGGACACCCTGAACCAGTTGCCAGCCAATCGCAGGGCACACAGAGACAAACAACCATTTGCACTCGCACTCACACCTAGGGACAATTTGGAGTCTTCAATCGGCCTACCAAGCATGTTTTTGGGACGTGAGAGGAAACCGGAGTGCCCGGAGAAAACCCACGCGGGCCCGGGAAAACATGCAAACTCCACACAGGGAGGGCCGGAGGTGGAATCGAACTCGCACTCTCCTAACTGTGAGGCGGACGTGCTACCCAGTGCGCCACCGAGCCGCCCCTGACAAATTCCCCTTTACTAATTTAACAATAGTTAATTTTGAAGAACTAACTTTTAAGTAACCCCTACTCAGGCCCCCTTCAGGTCTTCCATGTCAAGCTTTGAAATTTGGAATTTCATTTTAGCCAATTCGTCTGGGCCAAATCCAATACACACTCCCGCACCATCTTTTACCATCCTATCCACTATGTAACCCGACATTACAGTGAAAGCAGCACTCTGGACATCGACCAAGAAAATAACTTCTTCTCCACCATAAACAACACATGCCATTACTACAACAATGATCGGTATAACAGGGACATTTTAACAAAGGATAAGCTATCTATTATCCATTTCAATAGCCGTAGTCTACATAAAACATTTCAAGTCAAGTCAAGTCAAGTTTATTTGTATAGCCCTAAATCACAAGCAGTCTCAAAGGGCTTCACATAGACAAAAATTGACAATTATTCTCAAAGCATCCCCTAATCTTAAATTTAAGATTTAGTAGCATTAGGGATTATTTAAACACATTCAAACAACCATTTAATATAATTACTGTTTCTGAGACCTGGATTACGGCTGAGAAGGAAATGCATTTTGAGATGGAAGGCTAAGAATTCATACATTACAACAGACAGTGTAAAGGTGGAGATGGTGTTGCAATCTATGTTGATTTGAATATGAATTTCAAGATTTTAAAGGCTATGACACAGGTGGTGGACAATCTTCTTGAATGTCTCACAATATAGATTTGTGTTGAAAAGAAAAAATATATTATTATAAACTGTCAAAGTCAAAGTCTGCTTTATTGTCAACGTCTTCACATGCCGAGACACACAAAGAGATCGAAATTACAGTCAACCAAGTCTCAGTGAACACGAGCACACAGCAGCTCTATAGAGCTCCTGGTTCTAGCATTGACAAGTTCACAGAATGGATAGAAAGCGTCATAATACAAAAAGGCAAAACAAATATCTTTATTTGCGAGGATTATAACATTGATATATTGAATCCAAATAATCAACGAAATATTTATGATTTTTTTAAATTTAATGCATAGCCTGAGTCTCTTTCCTATAATTACTAGACCCAGTAGATCAGGGGTCTCAAACTCCAGTCCTCGGGGGCTGCATTCCTACATGTTTTCCAAGTTTCCCTCGTTAAACACACCTGATTCAATTATCAGGCTCCTGCAGAACGTGAGGATGAACTGATCATTTGAATCAGGTGTGTTTAATGAGGGAAACTTGGGAACTGACAGCAGAGGGCGTGACTCACCTGTCAAATCTGACAGGTGAGCCACGCCTTCATCCATCAGCTGATAATGACACGTCACAACCACATCAGTGGCACTCTGATGAACGCGGAAGAACCCGCTGAAACATGTCAGGTAAAATACACCTAAAATAATTTTTTGATATAAAAGAACCAGTGAAGTAATGATCTATAAATTATATATCAAATAACTATTATCTAAGCCAGGGGTGAGCAAACTACGGCCCGCGGGCCACATCCGGCCCACGGGACAGTTTAATCCGGCCCGCCAACCCTGAATAAATTGTATTATTAAACATTTTTTTGGGTCATTTTGCCTGCAATGACTGCGTTTCCCCAGTAGATGGGGAACCGCTCGCCTGCGCAAGCCGTGTCAGAAAGCTCGGCGCACACTCACAGGTGCGTGTACGTACTCAGTAGTACGGACATGGCGCACTTGCGCTCTATTTGTATCAGTCCCAAATTTAGAGCGTGGGCTGTGACAACAGCATTCTTGTAATTCGCGCGCTGAGCTTTCAGATGCAGTTTTGCGCTAAAGCCACCCACAAACCTTGTCCTGGAATCTTTCCATTAAAATGAGTCGCCCAAGGAAAAGCAAGGTGGACACAGTGCCGAGTGTTTAAAAAAGAGTGGCCAATTTGGCTCGACGTACGCGACGTGATGTTCAGCCACATGAACATCAACATCAACCCATCACAGATCGAGGTAAACGGACCAACAAATTTTACTCCAGACTATGACGCTCTAACAAAAAAGGGAGACCAACAACACTGTTCTCACCGAAAATGAAGGGGAGGCTCTCAAGTTTATTGTAAAAAAATGCATTTTGAATATGATTTGTACACATAGCAGGGATTGAAACTAGGGACCATTCTCATTTTCAAACAATGCAGGATGCTCAAGGACATTGATGCACCACCTGTTTGCGACTAATCTTAAACCTGTAAAGTTCTTAAGGCTTACTTTAAGGAAGTGTTTCCCGTTTCCTCACCTCTGTTACCAGGTGTTTGTGAGTTAAAACTCTGCTCTGATTTTCAGATACCCCTCACCACGTTGCCGTTTTGATTACTTTATTTGGATGTATGCTTTCAATTTACTCTATAGGAACTTCATAAAACAAAGAACAGTAGGTGCTGGAGATAAATATAAAAGATATACCGTTTTTTTCCATGTATAATGTGCAAAATTTAACTAATTTATTGTCCTAAAATCTGGGGTGCGCATTATACATGGGTACAAAAAAAAAAAATATATATATATTTTTTTTATCCGGATATGATACGGAGGCCGCCATTACAGATGCGCTTTAGTTTAATTACCAGCTTCAATCAGCAAATAACAAAATGCGTATTACAGGTAATATTTTATTTCACAACACTTTGTCTTGTTCCTTTCTTCTCTGCTGTTCACTTCAAACACGCTCCATACGAACACAACACTCTTGTATCAGACGCTTGCTCGATCACCTCCTCGTTTGCTGTCACAATGTACCCTACAAAAATCTGAAACATTTCTTCGCTATCGAGTTTGCTACCGCATGCGCAGTGATACTGACCGGCAGAATAACATCCGGTTGTTCCCAAAGATGATATTTTTTCTGAAATAATTTTACGTTTACAGACTTAAGTAGGAGGCAAAATTTACATTGGCTCCCGGTCCATTTAAGATGTGACTTCAAGGTTCTTCTATTAACCTATAAATCACTGCATGGCTTAGCGCCTTCATATCTCTTCGACCTAGTTGTTCCTTATGTTCCGTCTCGTAACCTTCGTTCGCAAAACGCTACCCTTTTAGCGACACCGAGGGCCAAGAAAATGTCTGCAGGCTCTAGAGCATTTTCTATTCGGGCTCCAGAGCTTTGGAATGCCCTACCAATGGATATTAGGACTGCTACCTCAGTAGAAACATTTAAGACACGTTTAAAGACACATTTCTATGACATGGCCTTTAACTAACCTGTAGTGGCCGATTTGGCTGGAGTTTGTTTTCTCTCCCTCTCCACCCCCTCCCTCCCCCCTCCCGGGGAGGTGGTTAGGTGGCACCCATGCTGACAGCGGCTATCTGGATTCTCGTGGGCCAATTCAGGATGGGGGAACTGCAGCTCAACCTCCTCGAAGACACTGCCAGGACAATTGAGGGCTCCTTCGGCAGCCCTCTGCTCTGACATGGACATCCACTTTTTATTTCATTGATTTTCATGTTGTATCATTTGTGCCCTCTCTGCATCCATTTCAACCTGGTGATCCTGAAAGGGGGATCCTTTCATCTGTGGTCCCTTCTCAAGGTTTCTCATTTTCCCCCGGAAGTTTTTTTTTTTAGTTTTTCCTTGCCCTTTTGGGATCTTAAGATCAGGGGATGCTTTGAGAATAATTGTCAATTTTTGTCTATGTGAAGCCCTTTGAGACTGCTTGTGATTTAGGGCTATCCAAATAAACTTGACTTGACTTGACTTGACTTGACTACAGATCTATCTCAATATTGCCACAACTCTCGAAAATATTGGAATGGATGGATTTTTGGAAAAATATAAATTATTTACAGAGAACCAATATGGCTTTAGGGTTAACAGATCAACAGCACAGGCATTAATGGAATCAATCGAGGAAATCACAGATGCAATAGAACAAAAGACATGCAATAGGAAGGAGTATTTATCGACCTCCAAAAAGCTTTTGACACAATTAATCACAATATACTATTCAATACACTAGAAAAATATGGAATAAGGGGATTAGCATTAGACTGGATAAAGGATTATCTGAGAGAACGGCAACAGTTTGTAAAATTGGGTAATCCCTGCTCTGGATATTTGGACATAGCTTGTGGTGCCCCACAAGGGTCAGTATTAGGCCTTAAATTGTTTATTTTGTATATAAATATGTGCAAAGTATCTAGAGAACTAAAACTCGTCAATTTTGTAGATTATACCAATATCTTTTGTTCAGGTAATAACATCCAACAAGTGGAATCTGTATTAAATGAGGAAATGAAAAAAAATAAAACCATGGTTTGACTGGAACAAATTATCATTAAATGTATGTAAGACCAAGTTTATGTTATTTGGCAAAGGCACACCGAACATAAAAGGAACGAATAGAAATCGATGGGACTGAAATTGAAAGGGTGCAGGAAAACAAATTTCTTGGGGTTATCCAGCCACTTATCATCTTGCAGAAAAGAGCAATAAGGACTTTTCATAAAGTCAACTACTTGGAACACACACATCCACTTTTGATACAATGCAAACTATTGAAATTCACTGACATAGTATTTTATCAAACAGCAATCATCATGTATAGGGCAAAAGCAAAACAACTACCAGAAAATATCCAAAACATATTTAGGAATCGGGAGGGAGGTTATAAGTTAAGGGGGAATCACAAATTCAAAATCTTAAACATAAGAACAACCTTAAAATGTTTCTGTATAACTATGGAACAGTCTAAGTGAGGAACTCAAGCAAAGTCCAAATATCCACTAATTAAAATTTTTTTACAAAAATATGTTGTTTAGCGGGTACAAGGACTAAATATGCCAAATGGCTGCACACAAGCAATAATGAAAAAGAAAAATAAGCTTCCTCCTACTCATTTTCCAGTATTCTTTGTTATTGTTTTTTTCTTCAGTTTGTTGGTTCATTGTTTGTTTATTTGCTTGCTTGCTTGCTTGTTTGTTTGTTTGTGGTATGGACTTAAATATGGCACTTTAAAGTGCTATATGTTTTATTTTTTTCTCTTTCTGTTTTAAATATGTTTGAAATAAAGATATCAATCAATCAATCAATCAATCAATCAATCAACCAATCAACCAATCAACCAATCAACCAATCAACCAATCAATCAATCAATCAATCAATCAATCAATCAATCAATCGTCAAAACAATAAAATGAGGGTGAAGAAAGGATCTTTTGTGGTGATTTTTGTGTGTGTGTGCCTCTCCGTAGCTGATTGCCTTCCTGCTACAGTCCTGCTGATTGGTTGCTGCAAGGACACTAACAGCTTTGTCATTGGCTGCTGCTAGGAGATGCAAAGTTCAAATCTGCTGTTGTCAGTGTGAGGCAAGGCCCAAATGACAGCTGTCACATATCCCTCCTTGCAGCTGTCATCTTGATTTTTCTGGTGTAGCTATAGTGCTTGTTTGTTTAGTTGGTTAGTGTTCAGGGATTATTTTCTCTCATTTGGTGAGCTAACAGTTTTTGTTAATAACACCTCTATATTGCAGTAAGTACACTACTTTTGTCCAATTATTTTTGTTCCCTGTCTTTGTTAGTGGAGGATAGGTTTAGTCAAAGGAAAACTTTAATTATTCAGCCATTTCCAGCAGTAAAAGCTTTCTCTCAAATTAAATTGATCACTACTATTTCTCATGTACAATAAAGCGTTTAAAAACGTATTTTGCCATTTGCTGTCGACTAAATCGACCAATCATGGCTCGTTTGATGTTCTCAAGCTGAGCTGTGATTGGTCACATATCTGAGCCCTGAGAAACTGTGATGTCATCAATTTTAGTTGACAGCAGGTGGCAAAGGGGGCACCCCAGTTGCCCCCTGAGATGCCTCAACACAGAGGGACTTTGCAGTTTAATTCATATTCCACATATCAGAAAATTGCGTTTAGATGAGTGCCGCACATAGAACCTATTATTGTAAACTAATAATTATTATTTCTTTTACTGGTCAAAGTCAAAGTCAGGTTTATTGTCAATCTCTCCACATGTCACAACACACAAAGAGACCGAAATTACGTTTTCTCTATCCCACGGTGACGAGACATATTACACGATAGACATACAAGTAAGCGACACAATATAAAAACAAGAAGGCAAAAATTCAAACAACAAATAGTAAGAGTGATGAATAAATAATAAATAAACAGATACACAATAAATAAGAGGAGCAAAACGGAGCCAGCAAGCAAAAGTACAGGACGCTACGCAGAACGGGGAAGCGAGTTCAGGATCCTAACAGCCTGGAGTATGAAGCTGTTGTTGAGTCTGGTGGTGCGGGAGCGCAGGTTTCTGTACCTCTTCCCAGAGGGCAGAAGATCGAACAAAGAGTGAGCGGCGTGACTCACATCACTCACAATCGCGGTCGACTTGCGGGTGAGATGGGAGATGTAAATGTCTTTCAAGGAGGGGAGTGAAGCACCAATGATCTTACCAGCCGTGTTCACTATGCGCTGCAGGGCCTTCAAGTTGTAGTCAGTGCAGCTGCCACCCCAAACAGCAATACAGCTGGAGAGGACGCTCTCAATGGTGCCACGGTAAAACGTAGTCATGACCGCCGGAGGAGCGCTCGCTCGCCTGAGTTTCCGCAGGAAGTGCAGGCGGCGCTGGGCCTTCTTTGCCAATTAGGTTATAACACATGGTATTTTGAGTGATTATATCTTAATTCATAACTGAGTGTGAATGTTAATTTGAATGTATATATTTTAATTGTTACCCCCGAGCTTTATACAAATGAGATTGTTGTTTATTATAAATTGAAGATGTCAAAGTTATTTAAAAATAGAAAAACAATACATTCATAAATGGCACATTACGATGACAATCCAGGAAGAGTATAAGTTCTAGCTACTGCAATAATAATAATAATCATAAAAAATGTTAATGATCGTCAAGTAAACAGACTCAAAAAGACAAAAACGCGGGTGCCCGCGGAGTAGAACGTGAACGCGCACGCACACTGCATAGCATACTACGTACGCTTTGGTCCTACGTGCATGTTGTGGAGAGCGACAAGCCGCTCTCTCACTCTTGACACGTATCAGGTTGTTGAATGTACGGACATTTGTTGGCAGCTCGCACTTTCTAGTCTTTTATTTTGTTCATCTTTTTAAGAACACAAAACGCCAGTATGTTGTCGACAGCAAGCCAGGTCTTCAGAACATTTTCCACCTCTGTGAGTAAAAGCTGCTTTTGTTGCATTCATACAAACTTGCCACTGACACATATTAATTGACTGATGCAAAGTCGCTTGGGCTTAGAAAGACTTGAATATTTTCCATATTAATTCATAGCTGTACCGATTCATCTCAGTGTTACACACTGCAAAACGTAGAGGAGTTGCATCAGCACGTTTTTTTTCTTTTTTTAAATCACGGAGGGTAGTGATGCGACCGTGCAGGACTTCCAAAGAATATTCAAAATCGTGGAATTACTGCCTGGTTCTTTTTAACGAGTGCTTCTATGATTTGAGATGTTAGTGCAATTCTTATATAATCAGTGAATAGTGGCCGTGAACCATTTGCAACATGCTATACGATACCGGCTGCCTCGTGCACTTGACAGAGCCAACTCGCAGCCCCTTTGGTCTTTACACGTGTCTGGAACAGATGGGGAGGGTGAAGGCGTCATCGTCAGTCAGCCAGTAGCTTTTCTCGGCTCTAATTCTGGCCAATGGCAGATGCTCTATGATAAGTAGCCCGAAGGCAAACATCTTGCTTCTTGGAATTGCAATCGAGGGAACCCACTGTATGGAACAGAGTGACAAACTGCATCCAATGTTAACTCCTATAAGCTAAAGGTGGAAGGAAAGCTGTTGTTTTAATTTAAGTACATGACTGTAGTCTGGTAATAAAGACACACAATACATAGAATGCTTTAGATTTTCAGTGACACATGTAATTAAGTAAACGTGTATAACACAAATTTCATGATTTATTTCATTATTATAACTGTGATATATATTTTAAAGCTGTCAAAATTCATCTTTTTTTTTTTTTTTTTTTTACCTCAGAACAGTCCAAATCCTCTGTCAGCCTCTCAACAGTAATTGTTCATTAATTTTAGTAGTAATCCCGAAGTATAGATATATTATCTTTTGTGTTTAATCAAAACAAGGCAATTCCAAACGTTTGCTTAACTACGCAGAACATGAACTGAATTAGTTTTATAAAGTTTGGCGAGTACAGCATTAGTCCGTCTTATCACAAAAATACAAGATTTTTTACATTAAACAAGGAAAACTTTTTTGTGATACAGCTGCATGCAAAATAAAATCCAATTATTGGATTAAACGATGGGAAAATCGATAGAATAATTGCTGCTAAAAATATTGCATTGTGACAGCCCTAACACTTTTATCCATGTAAGTTATTGACAAATAAAACATTGTAAGGCTGCAACTAATTAATCACAATTTTATAATTGTAATTATTTTGGCAATTGATCGATAAATCCAATTTAAAAATGTTTAATTTCCATCCCTTTATTAAAAAACAGGACTTAATTTTAAACAAAAATCAGTTATGATTCAATTCCATCCATCCTTCCCAAACCGCCGTCCCATCCTCCCCACCCACCCACTATATGTGTAATACGTATATGTGTATACTTCTCGGCAATATATTGTGCGTGTGGGTCGGTTACAATTTGTATAATGCCTGAAATTAATTTATTTTCTCCTTCCATTACAGAATCACTTCCAGAATAAGCTCAGACTAGCTATAATTGGCCAGAGCTTGTTTGGCAAGGAGGTGTACAGCAACCTGAAGAAACAGGGTCACAAGGTCGTTGGTGTGTTTACTGTACCTGACCAGAATGGCAAGGCTGACCCCCTTGGTAAGTAAGGAACTTATTTGTTTTCATTTTGTTTAGACAAGTAAAAAGAGAATGCATACACTAATGTTTTTTGTTTTTACAATGAAGCTGTAGCACATTTTAAAACATGCAGTGCACTTTTGACACACGTGCCTTAAAGTTGTCAAGCAAAATAAACTAGAATAGAATAAAATACATATAGGGAAAAAAACTCTACCCAAGGCCCGGTGTGTTTTAACAAAGCCAAATCAATGAAGAGACACGTTGGGCTCCCAATGCCCACAGTTTGGGAATTAATCAGAGCGAAGCTGTTGTCTAGATAAAATTAAGACAAAGACCCTATTGGATAAAAGCTTATTTACATGTTGAATATATTTGTATCTTTTCAATTGACAAACCAGATCTTACAAAGTCTTAGCCATTTCTGCTGTCATTGCCACTAAATGGCACTAAATTAAAATGTTAGTATAAATGTTCCTGATATTGTCTCTTTGTAGAAATGTTTTAATCACTTTATAAAATGGCTGCGCGCATGGACAGAGCTCTTTTGTCACGTAACCAAGGCTGAATTGTGGTCTTGTACAGCTACTTATTGAACAAATTGGGTACTTTTTGTTGTACACTCAATAATGAATACATGAAAGGTTTAAGCATTAGAAATAAAATACCAAAACTCTTGAAATTCTTGACAAAATAGATAAAAAAAACACGCTACTGTAATTCGTGGACGTCATCTGTTTAAAGGCACTATGGATCGAGATATTTTTATCAAACCTTTTGGTGGCCATCGTCTTAAAAAGGCTTAACGGTCTTTATGGATATATCTGATAAATATAGAATATGTGAAAGACTATGGCTTGGCTACATCCTCTCTAAAGCATGAGTAACATTTAATAGCCTAGCTTCACCTAGCTTCCATTACTTTCCCCATATCTTGATTTATTTCTCTTGTTCTTCACAACTTGAACATTGCCTTTGTTGTTCTTCAGTACCTTCACTGACTGAACTGGTCGTTCTTGTTTACGAACCCCAAGCTTTTTCTCTGTGGCCCAAACTTCACAAACTTGCCAGAGAAAACGTTGTTACATATTCTTAGAATCATTGTAACTTTTCCACTGTCAGTCAAAAGTGAGCAATTACGGCAAATACAGTGGCCAGTTCATCTCCACATTTACATCTTCATTCACATGTACTGAATGTGGCCAAAAATCCATTAACACCATTAAATTTGTTTTCAGAAAGTTCAGATATATATGAAATAATTTCTAAAATAAAAAATTTAATGAGGGTGTGCTTTATAATCCAGTGCGCCTTTTGTTGCGAAAAATACAGTACTTGTGCTGTATGGGATTAAAAAATGGTATTGAATTGTTTCGGGTTTATAGATTGATTGACGGAAGCTTAAATGCTCGTGTAATTCTGAAGGTTGGCCTGTTCCATTGATGCCATGTTAACAGAAAAAAAGTGTAGGAGCCACATTGTGTTTTTTACCTCTCGGACACTCAATACACTTACACACCTATTGACAAATATTATCCTCACAATTTGAGTTCTTGTTTATTCGTTGAAGTAATCTTCTGAGTTTAAAGTAGTATAAAGTATAAACTTATCACAATGGACTTTGTCATCTGTTAACCCACTGTATGTTTTGACAGCAGTCTGCGTTGAGGTCATGTCATGCACACTGACTGCTCTCAAAAAGGATTTTTGTGCCCTGTTTTTCCAGCTATTGGTGAGCTGTGGTCATGTCCTTCTGACTAACCTGTCATTACCCCTCCCTTACCCTCAAATGTTTGTAAAGATAAGTGTGGCGTGAGTTGGAGCACTGGCTGTTGGGAAATTGTAACTGAACGATTACAGGTTTAGCGATTAACTTGGTAAGCAGCCCTAAAAATACGATTGATACTGTGGCACCCTGACTTATGTCTTGAAATTGTTTGGTTGCCAATCTCATGAAGTCAGTTTGTAACTTGTAATTGTGAGATGCACCGAAATGCTTGAAACAGTATTATTTATTGAATACATAACATTTGTTTTAACGTTTTGTAACAGGAATTTTAACTTGAAAACAAAATCAAATGTGTGGTTGCACAACCAAATACATCCTGATAATAAACAGCCACTTACCGTGTTTTTCCATGGATAATGCGCAAAATTTAACTAATTTATTGTCCTAAAATCTGGGGTGCGCATTATGCATGGGTACAACAATTTTTGAAGAAAATCTCCTTAGAAATAAAACCTTTCTTCTTGTTTGTTGTCAATCGCACATCGCATTCAGCCATCCTGCCCAACACACTTAGTCAGTAAAATTCATAATTGACGACACATCGTTTGATGCGATGGTGCAATCCTTGATGGTGTGTTATTGTCAAATAATGTTTTATTTCACAACACTTTGCATTGTTCCTTTCTTCTCTGCTGTTCACTTCAAACACGCTCCATACGAACACAATGCTCTCGTATCAGACACTTTCTCGATCACCTCCTCGTATGCTGTCACAATGTACCCTACACAAATCCGAAATATTTCTTTGCTATCGAGTTTGCTAGCGCATGCGCAGTGATACTGACCGGCAGAATAACATCCGGTTGTTCCCAAAGATGATCTTTTTTCTGAAATAATTTTACGTTTACGGACTTAAGAGTCAAAATTTGGGTGCGTATTATACATGGGTACAGGCTTTTTTCCAGCATCGACATGCCATTTTTAGGGTGCGTATTATGCACGGGGGCGCATTATGCATTGAAAAACACAGTATTCCGAAAATTGAATTTTCTGCTTTTTTTCCTCACAATCTTTTCAAATTAGCCCCTCCTCCCCTTCAATACAGGTACAAATAAAATGACAGTGACAATATTCAAAACACTACCTCAGTCGCCTTGGTCCATTTCCATCCATCCATCCATCCATCCATCCATCCATCCATCCATCCATCCATCCATCCATCCATCCATCCATCCATCCATCCATCCATCCATCCATCCATCCATCCATCCATCCATCCATCCATCCATCCATCCATCCATCCATCCATCCATCCATCCATCCATCCATCCATCCATCCATCCATCCATCCATCCATCCATCCATCCATCCATCCATCCATCCTCTTACGGGTTGCGGGGTTAGCAGCTTTAGGAGGGACTCCCAGACTTCCCTCTTCCCAGCCACTTCATCCAGCTCATCCCGGGGGATCCCAAGGCGTTCCCAGGCCAGCCGAAAGGGTCGTTCTGGGTCGTCCGCGAGGTCTCCTACCGGTGGGACATGCCCGGAAAACCTCCCCAGGGAGGGGTCTAGGAGGCATCGTGATGAGATGCCCGAGCCACCTCATTTGGCTCCTCTCAACGTGGAGGAGCATCAGCTCTACTTTGAGTCCCTCCCGGATGACCAAGCTTCTCACCTTATCTCTAAAGGAGAGCCCCAACACCCTGCGGAGGAAACTCATTTCGGCCGCTTGTATCCGGGATCTCGTTCTTTCGGTCACGACCTATAGCTCGTGACCATAGGTGAGGGTAGGAGCGCAGATCGACCGGTAAATTGAGAGCTTTGCCTTTTGGCTCAGTGCTCTCTTCTCCACGACAGACCGGTACAGAGTCCGCATTACTGCCGACGCTCCACCGAGCCGCCTGTCAATCTCGCGCTCCATCCTGCCCTCACTCGTGAACAAGACCCCAAGATACTTGAACTCCTCCACTTGGGGCAGGATCTCATCCCCGGAGAGGGCATTTTCCACCCTTTTCCGACCGAGGACCATGGACTTGGATTTGGAGGTGCTGACTCTCATCCCGACCGCTTCACACTCGGCTGCGAACCGCCTCAGTCAGAGCTGGAGATCACGGCTTGAAGAAGCCAACAACATCACGTCGTCTGCAAAAAGCAGAGACGCAATGCTGAGGTCCTCAAACCGGACACCCTGAACGCCTCGGCTGCGCCTAGAAATTCTGTCCATAAAAGTGAACAGAATCGGTGACAAAAGGCAGCCTTGGCGGAGTCCAACCCTCACTGGGAGCGAATCCGACTTACTGCTGGAAATGCGGACCAAACTCTGGCATTGGTGATACAGGGACCGAACCGCCCTTATCAGTTGGCTCGGCACCCCGTGCTCCCGAAGCACCCTCCACAGAACTTCCCGAGGGACACTGTCGAACGCCTTCTCCAAGTCCACAAAACACTACGGGTGCTATGGCAAGTGTCTAAGAAGATGAGAAAATTCGCTCCCCTTTGGGCTTCAAGTCATTTGTTTGGAAGCACTTTGTAATTTCCTAAATAAAGAGTTTGCAGTACCTTGTTGATTTTGCGTATGAATTGTTATAAATCAGGATATTGTTCTATATCGATCGTAGAGCACTATATCGTGATGTATTGTGAATGAATCACAGCAGGCTTTAAGATATCGGCAAATATTGTATCGTGGTTCTTTGTATCGATATGATATCGTATAAAACGATAAAACCCGCGATTTACACCCCTACAAAACACATGTGGACTGGTTGAGCGAACTCCCATGCCCCCTCGAGGATCCTGCCGAGGGTATAGAGCTTGTTCATTGTTGCCCAGCCAGGACGAAAACCACACTGCTCCTCCTGAATCCGAGGTTCGGCCTCCCAACAGACCCTCCTCTCCAGCACCCCTGAATCGACCTTACCAGGGAGCCTGAGGAGTGTGAGTCCTCTGTAGTTGGAACACACCCTTCGGTCCCCCTTCTTAAAGAGGGAAACCACCAGTCTGCCAATTCAGAGGCACCGTCCCCGATGTCCACTCAATGTTGCAGAGGCGTGTCAGCCAGGACAGACCCACAACATCCAGAGCATTAAAGAACTCCAGGTGGATATCATCCACCCCTGGGGCCTTGCCCCCGAGGAGCTTTTGAACTGCCTCAGTGACTTCGACCCCAGAGATTGGAGAGTCCACCTCAGTCTCCAGGCCCTACCGAATGGAAGGCGTGTCTGTGGAGTTGAGGAGGTCAACAAGAGAACACTGCTCGGGTTCATGGGGGGCGTTCCTCCAGGTCTCACTCTCATTGCCCACGTGAGCATTGAAGTCACCCAGTAGAACAATAGAGTCCCCAGAAAGAGCGCTCTCCAGCACTTCTTCTAAGGACCCCAAAAAGGGTGGGTACTCTGTGCTGTTGTTCGGTGCATAGGCACAAACAACAGTCAGGAACCTTCCCCCCCACCCGAATGCGGAGGGAGGCTATCCTCTCGTTCACCGGGGTGAACCCCAATGTACAGGTGTCCAGCCGGGTACACCCACACCTGCTCGTCGCCTCTCACCGTGGGTAACTCCAGAGTGCAAGAGAGTCCAGCCCCTCTCGAGAGGGATTGTACCGGAACCCAAACTGTGTGTGGAGGCCAGTCCGACTATGTCTAGTCGGAACTTTTCTGCCACGCACACCAGCTCAGGCCTTTTCGAGCTGTGCCCGGCCGGGTTAGGCAAAGGCCCGGCCACCAGACGCTCGCCTTCGAGCCCCACCTTCAGGCCTGGCTCCAGAGGGGGGCCCCGGTGACCCGCGTCCGGGCGAGGGAAAACAAAATCCATTTATGTTTTACTTCATAAGGGGCTTGTGTGAGCCGTGCTTTGTCTGGCCCCTCACCTTTTGCCATGGGTATTTGCCTACCAGGGGCATGAAGCCCCAGACAACATGGCTCCTAGGATCATTGGGGCGCGCAAACCCCTCCACCACGGTAAGGTGACGACTCAAGGAGGGGCCTTGGTCCATTTCTCGAATCATATTCTAAACTTGAAAAATGTACATATACTTTTGAGAAATGCACTATACATTTTTCAAGCTCGTATCATAATCTAAACTTGAAAAATGTATAGTGCATTTCTCAAAACTATGTACAAATATTAAATAATCGTGTATTACCTCCAAAATGCACTTTTTGTCAATCATTAGTTGATATTTCAAAAGGATGTGTGATGTTAATTTTGGCTAAAAGGTTTGACCATTTTTTTTGTTGAAATTGTAAATTACATCTTAACCCCTGTGGAAGATTGGTTTGGAGAGAGAGGATACACGATTGTTTTTATTGTAAGTTATTGACAAATAAAACATTGTAAGGCTGCAACTAATTAATAATAATTTTTTAATTGTAATTATTTTGGCAATTGATCGATAAATCCAATTTGAAAATGTTTGATTTCCATCCCTTTATTAAAAAACAGGACTTCATTTTAAATCTGTTATGATTCAATTCCATCCATCCATCCATCCATCCATCCATCCATCCATCCATCCATCCATCCATCCATCCATCCATCCATCCATCCATCCATCCATCCATCCATCCATCCATCCATCCATCCATCCATCCATCCATCCATCCAATAAATACAGAAATACACAGATAAACAAACAGATAGGCAATACTAACAAATACTAACTTTAAAACACTGATACAAAAAGGCAAAGGCAGCATTGCAAAGTACAAAGAAAATAGACAAAACAACAAAATATAAAAAAAATGTGCCAAAGCATTTGCAACTGGTGTTTTAATTTACTCAAGTGATGATGTAAAGATTAAACAAGTTGTTCAGAATATTTCAATTGTGATCTGACAAATGCACCAACACGACTGAGGACATTTTTTTTATCATAAAAGCCAATTAAAACAATAGTGGCAATTTGGAAAATTTACTCCCGTCACTTGCTTTTTCAGCCTTGGCAGCAGAGAAGGATGGCACACCAGTGTTCAAGTTTCCACGGTGGCGAGTGAAAGGAAAACCCATCCCAGAAGTAGTCGAGGCCTACATGGCGGTGGATGCTGACATCAACGTGATGCCTTTCTGCTCTCAGTTCATCCCCATGAACATCATCGATTATCCCAAGCATGGCTCCATCATTTACCACCCCTCCATCCTTCCACTCCACAGAGGAGCCTCAGCCATCAACTGGTAATAGTCTATTGTGACCATTAGGCAGTAGTCCATCACTGTCATTCTCCGTTTTCACTTACTATTTAAATTAACTCCCTGTTTTCATGTTAACCAATGAAAAATGGCAATAAAAAACAAACAAAAAAAAAACATTTATTTTTATAGGTATTCATGGATTTTCACTTAATGTACTGCGTCCCTGGTGGCAACATCTTGTGAAGCGTTTTTTTCTCAGCTGGAACTTTGAGATAACCTTTCCGCTGATAAGTCAGAGGCAGTGACATGCGGTGAGGGTCATGACTGGGGAGGCACTGACGTCCCCCCCCCACCCCCGTAAAATTTGTCCGGCACCTAACCGTGTCACAAAAAAGGTTGAGAAACGCTGCTCTAGTGTGGCCTATTCATTATTTAATTTGAACTATTTTAATTAAAATCTCATATCAGCAGTCTTCACACATAAAAACACTCAATAAAGCACGTGAAATCAAACACTTGTTTTCGATCGTGCGTACCACTCCGTTCCAAAGTCCCGTTGTCCGAATCAAACCTTTTAACTCCGGAGTTGGTATTCCTTTACTGAAGACCTCCTGCTTGGACCGAAAATCCATAGTTGAAAATCGTTTGGATATGTAATCCTCCATTGTAAAACGAAATGTAAAAATGGAGAAGAAAAAAAAAACTGAATGTAAAACGAAACAAATGGACGACTGCTCCTCAGTTGTTCACTGTAAATTTGAACTGGAGATCTCTTATTGTACAGGTAGGCGCATGAAGCATCCCGGGATCACTAGCACCCCCTGCCATAAGGCTGGAAAATCTTTTTTCGTAGCCTCCGTAAGATCTCTTTTCAAAGCCGTTCTGTTCATCTAAAGAAACACGACGTTACAGGCAGATGACATAAAACACAAGATATATACAGCAGCTTAAGTACGGAAATTAATTAATATAGCCACAGTGTTTGAACACTTAAACAGCGACATAAAGATATCAGTTCAGTCTAACTGCATACCCTGTCAACATAGGCAGACGTATGATTACGCAATCCTCAGAGGAGGGTAGACAGGACGTTGCCTCCTCCGAGTGAATCGTCTTCGGTTTTAAAATAACTGTAAAAATTCAGCGATTTTGGTTCAGAATGATACAAAATTATTGAAATTAAAAGGAAAATGACTATAATAAAAACAATTGAATTTGTTTTTCCCCTTTTCATGATGGTAGTGGAGGCGTAGCCTCCCTTGCCTCCTCTGACCGCACGTCCCTGGTCAGAGGAACGTCAGGCTTCTGCTAGAAAGAAGCGAAAACATTGGGCAAACACTACTTCTAGATGTTTTATCTGGAATATATTTTAGGTCCATCAGGGGCACATTAAACGATGAATGTAGCTTGACCCATTCTCAGTTATAAAAGGGGGGTGCCTACATGATCTACATCAGTGGTCTTCAACTCCGGGGCCGCAAACTGGTACAGGGCCACACTAGAAAGTATAAATAACTTGCATTATTTCCGTTTTATCTGAGTCAGAGCAAGTTTTATTTTGAAATATGGACCGGATTCTCTCCTAAACCTCGTGACGTGAACAAAACACATTACTCATGTTTTTGGCGCGATGTTATGAGGACGCTGCGAATAAAGTTGCATAGGTGTTTGCATACAGAAGTCCACCATTGAGCTAAAGGTTGAAGGGTGTGTTGATACCGTGGTGTGTGTTCTTTCTATTCCTCATTTTACGAGTATATTCAGTAAAGTTTTTTGCGACACACATCCGTCTCCTTTCCTTTGGCACCACAATACTATTGTTTTTATGCCCATCGTATAATTTTGGTGAATCTTCTTGAATTTATCCGCCACACCTTAAAAGCCGGCACCACATTCACTCAGTGTTCAGATCAGCTCCCTAACGCTATTGAAAACGTCACGCTATATGATTGGCTGAAAAGACTGTGGTTTGTCTGTTTTGCGGAAATGGGATTCGAGTTCAAACGTGGGCGATTTTTGCGAAGAAAACTTCGAAAAAACATGTGCAGTCCGTGATTATTTGATTTATTGATACTTTGGACATTTGATTTGATTTGTATTTTCTAGAATTGTTTTGAGAGGTTTTTGTTGCAAAAACCGTGACATCATCAAATGAAAATATGTGAAAATATTGTCTGACAAAAATCCGGTCCTTGGTGCTATAAAGGTCGGGGACCGCTGATCTACATGATCCCAGCCATGTATTCTGAATTTCACCTCTCTCAAAAGAAATTAATAGTACGTGCAAATGTGTTCTGTGATGGCATGATGGCAGAAGAAAGTTGTTTACAAATGTGACAGTGTTTAAGCAACTTGTGTTGTTGTGTGTAAATATTTGAATGGAAAACAATAAATGTAAAATAATCAAATAAAAGGAAAGTGACAAAAACATATCATTCTTATTGGTCAAATCTGCATCAATGGATAACATAAAAGTCAATACAGCACTGCTTAAATGTTTTGAAGTTGCTTGAAGTCATTCCATCAGTCTGGTGCTTGCAACCAAAACTACTTTCTAAAATTAAACCAAGGAGTCAAAGGACATTTTTATTATATTCCCAAAAGAGGCATACCAATTTTTACATCAATTTTATCTCCACCAATCACTTATATAAAGTAATTTGTAATTTCCTTTTCTGCCCTTTGTGTCGTCAGGACCTTAATCCACGGTGATAAAAAAGCTGGCTTCACGGTATTTTGGGCCGATGATGGTCTGGATACCGGACCGATTCTGCTGCAGAGGGAGTGTGCTGTTGAACCCAATGACACTGTAGACACACTCTACAACCGGTTCCTCTTTCCGGAAGGCATCAAGGCAATGGTAACCATTGAAAGGTCATTGGGATCTTTCTACTGTTACTTCTACTGTCAGTCCTTGTTGGTTTCAAGTTTGTTTATGCCATTGTTTCTTTTGATACAGTCAAATCTCTACATGTGAATTTAATTCGTTCTGGGATCTACTTTGTATGTTGATATAGTTGTGTGTTGGAGCAAATAGTTATATAAGAATGCACTGTAATTCGTCTAATTCGTTCCACACCCAAAAAACAACGATAACTCCTAAATAAATGCATTATATCAGAGATATGTAAAAAAACAATTTCAAAGAAATAATCAATAAAAAGGGGGTTTTGTTGTCACTGTAGAGACACAGATGCGTACATACGTTCCGTATCTTATTGTAACTTCCAGTATGTGAACTTCAAACCAATTTAGCTTATTTTTTTTATATGGCATATATTATTTATGTCATATATATATTTTTTATATATATTTTTTACCATTTTTCATTTTTTTTATCCAATTTAAATAACGTTAACTTAAAACTAACGTCGCATATTAATTTTAAATTTTTTTTTTACGTTTTCTTTTTAAATTTCATCTTCACCCTCTTCACGTCCACTCGATTCAGGCTGTCTTTTCTTTACTTCACTTTCCTCCTCACCATCACTCGACCGCTTTGCACATTTCTAAAAAAAAAAAAAAAAGGCATTCCATCTTCCACGGTAGGGCTGTGACGTTTAGAGATGATGGTGATCCCTTTGGATGGCTTGACCGCTTTGAGAGCTTCTTTCTGCTTAATCGTCATCACTCGATCATCAAAATTGTTGACATGTTCTGGCCATATTGTTTCGCAAGATCACTCACACACTCCGCGCTCATGTTTTTTTTATATTTCTTGTTTTAATTATAAGGAAATCATCACCTCCTTTTTTCACCATTACTACTTTGCGTTAGCCTTCTTGATAACGTGACGCTGACGTCATCCCGACGTCTTGCCATCAAACGGGCTTACCTTGATGACGTCGTACGTTGGGAATTACTTCAGATGTTGAGTCAAATAATATTGAAAAATTCAACAATCGTATGTTGAGGTTTTGACTGTACTTTGTTTCTGTTTTGGATTCCTGGTAACTTTTTTTGTAATTATCCCAGTGACTTGTTTTGCTCTTTGTTTCATTAATATTAAACTACCCCTTGCATGTACTCCAGCCTGACTTTCCTGCATTTGGGTTCTCATTCCTGCTCCACTTGACAAAAACAAACAATGACGCAATCCCACTGAACTTTTCACTCTGGTCATTAATGCACAACTTTCAGTGGGAAAGGTTTTGAAATGAACACTCATTAACTACGGACTCCAATGGTGTATTTCAACTTTTAGGTTTAGCAAAAAAACAACACCTGTCGTGATTACGAAACTCAGGGTCATGTCCATCATTTTTGTTAAGTAAAACAAAAGTATTTTCAGCCCATCATGTCAGCTTTCATAGATTGTTTGGAAAGCCCACATTGTGTACATATTCGTGGTTAATAAGGTTAAATGGATTGATTATTTTAATTTTTGTCTGTCTGTCTGATGTTGAATTGTCCTACTGTTTTTTTATACTTTGTAGATGAACCACAAAGGTTGAGTATGTTACAAACAATTTGACAAATATTCAATTACAAGCATCTGCCTACCTTCGCTTTCCCACACGCAATTAATAAATTTCTGGATTTTAAGGTTACGATTGCTTGAAATCTGTGTAAAATGGATGCATATGTTGTTAGAGTAATTAATTGCAGTTTGTTTTACAAAATAGGTTAAGGCAGTGCAGCTTGTTGCTGATGGCAAGGCCCCACGAATCCCACAGCCAGAGGAAGGTGCAAGTTATGAAGGCATACAGAAGAAATCCAACGCCAAGGTGAGGTAATACAGAGCAGCTGTCGTTATGTAATGCAAACTTTGAACACAATCCCAACCTGAAGTCTGCGAGAAACTTTGTTGAAATCTAAACAACTGAAGCACAAAAAGTCATATGTTCTTCATTTTGGTTCTGTATTTTTGTTGGTGGTACGGTGGTGGAGAGGTTTGCTCGTCCGACTCTATTTGTAATGTTCTTCGTCTGGATTTAAGTATTTTTATTTTCTCCATCAGGTCAATCTGGCTCAGTCAGCTGAGGCAATTCACAACTGGATACGTGGCCATGACAAAATTCCTGGTGCCTGGACTGTTATTGATGGCAAGGTGGGTCCGCAAAACGAACAGAAAAGGAAAATGCTGATAAACATTCATTATATGGGGAGTGGGTGGGGGTTGGGGGACGAATATGGCAGAAATATTCCCGGAAAAATCACAAAAGTCTGGTCTGGCACCTGGGGCAGCAAGCATATTTCAGGGGTGTCTGTGTCTGTGCCCTTGTGCCCCGCCCCCACACACACACACAGCTCTGCCAGCGATAACGGCTACAGACTTAAAGAGAAGTTCATTATATGGAAGAACCAGCATAGTAATATTTAATGAAAGCAAATGAAAGTACTAACAATTTGAATACACCTGACGGATCCTTAATAGAGAAGTAATAGAAAATTGTTGGCAGCATGATAGCATCGGTCTAATTGCTTTGCTTGTGACAGATCTGTGTTTACAGTAGACATCACTCCTTACATTAGTTATAAATGAGTCATATAAAATGAAAGTACCGTAATTTTCGGACTATAAGTCGCGTTTTTTTTCATAGTTTGGTTAGGGGGGCGACTTTTAATAAGGAGCAACTTATGTGTGTGTTTTTTTCAAAATTTTTCAAAAATGTTCCAAATTTCAAGTGACGTCAGCAGCGCGACGCGGCGTGGCGCGGCGGTTGTTTACATAAAGGACAAAGATTGATCACGGATTACAGGGGAATTACACTCCTCAGCCTCCCTGGTAAGGTCTATTCAGGGGTGCTGGAGAGGAGGGTCCGTCGGGAGGTCGAACCTCGGATGCAGGAGGAACAGTGTGGCTTTCGTCCGTGGAACAGTGGACCAGCTCTTCACGCTCAGCAGGATCCTCGAGGGTGCATGGGAGTTCGCCCAACCAGTCCACATGTGTTTTGTGGACTTGGAGAAGGCGTTCGACCGTGTCCCTCGGGAGGTTCTATGGGGGGTGCTTCGGGAGTATGGGGTACCAAGCCAACTGATAAGGGTGGTTCGGTCCCTGTATCACCAATGCCAGAGTTTGGTCCGCATTTCCGGCAGTAAGTCGGATTCGTTCCCAGTGAGGGTTGGACTGCGCCAAGGCTGCCCTTTGTCACCGATTCTGTTCATAATTTTTATGGACAGAATTTCTAGGCGCAGCCGAGGCGTTGAGGGCGTCCGGTTTGGGGACCTCAGCATTGCGTCTCTGCTTTTTGCAGACAACGTGGTGCTGTTGGCTTCTTCAGGCCATGATCTCCAGCTCTCACTGGAGCGGTTCGCAGCCGAGTGTGAAGCGGTCGGGATGAGGGTCAGCACCTCCAAATCCGAGTCCATGGTCCTCGATCGGAAAAGGGTGGAATGCCCTCTCCGGATCGGGGATGAGATCCTGCCCCAAGTGGAGGAGTTTAAGTATCTTGGGGTCTTGTTCACGAGTGAGGGGAGGATGGAGCGCGAGATCGACAGGCGGATCGGTGCAGCGTCGGCAGTAATGCGGACTCTGTACCGGTCTGTCGTGGTAAAGAGAGAGCTGAGCCAAAAGGCAAAGCTCTCAATTTACCGGTCGATTTACGCTCCTACCCTCACCTATGGTCACGAGCTATGGGTCATGACCGAAAGAACGAGATCCCGGATACAAACGGCCGAAATGAGTTTTCTCCGCAGGATGTCCGGGCTCTCCCTTAGAGATAGGGTGAGAAGTTTGGTCATCCGGGAGGGACTCGGAGTAGTCGCTACTCCTCCACGTTGAAAGGAGCCAGATGAGGTGGCTTGGGCATCTCATCAGGATGCCTCCTGGACGCCTCCCTGGGGAGGTGTTCCGGGCGTGTCCCACCGGTAGGAGACCCCGGGGACGACCCAGGACGCGCTGGAGAGACTATGTCTCTTAGCTGGCCTGGGAACGCCTTGGGATCCCCCGGGATGAACTAGATGAAGTGGCTGGGGAGAGGGAAGTCTGGGAGTCCCTCCTGAAGCTGTTGCCCCCGCGACCCGACCCCGGATAAGCGGAAAAAGATGGATGGATGAATATATCGTTATATGGTCCTGTGGAATATTTTGAAGTGTTGTTGACAAAGGACGATCGATGGATTTAATGAATTGGAGTGACACAGATGGTTTTATTAACGTGTTATTTATGTAATAGTTTTTTGAATAACTCTGACTTTTACGTCAGGGCCGTTCTCAGCTCTTCGTTTGTGTTTATGTCACGTTACCTATCATTTAGCCCAGGGGTGGGCAAACTTTTTGACTTGCGGGCCGAACTTGGTTCTAAATTTGGACCAGAGGGCCGAACCAGGAGCAGATGGATGTAGTGTTTGTTTGAAGTAATATAAACGACCTGTAAAGGTCATTGTATAAAAGGTTTTGGCCTTTAGTAGGTAGTAAAGCATGGATATTCAAAAAAAGTTTTTTGAAAACAAATGCATTTATTAACAGCATTAAAGAAAAAAAAAATTCTATCAGTGATTTTCATAAAATACGACACTGTTATTATGAATAACAGTCTCCATCACTTTAGTGCCTGCAGGTCAGATTAATGAAAGATGTTTATCTCATGAGATCACATCAAACGGCAAACATTCTGACCATATATGTCATCTTGAAGAATGTCCTTGAGCATCCTGCATTGTTTGAAAATGAGAATGGTCGCTAGTTTCAATCCCTGCTATTTGTACAAATCATATTAGAAATGCATTTTTATACAACAAACTTGAGAGCCTCCCCTTCATTTTCAGTGGGAACAGTGATGTTGGTCTCCCTTTTTTTTGCTGGTGCGTCATAGTCTGGAGTAAAATTTGTTGTGGCAATTCTTAGGAGAGATCCGTGGTGTTGGTCCGTTTACCTAGATCTGTGACGGGTTGATGTTAATGTTCATGTGGCTGAACGTCACGTCGAGCCAAATTGGTTACTCTTTTTTAAACAGTGTCCACCTTGCTTTTCCTTGGGCGACTTATTTTAATGGAAGGATTCCAGGGGAAGGTTTGTGGGTGGCTTTAGCGTAAAACTCTATCTGAAAGCTCAGCGCGTGAATTACGAGAATGCTGTCGTCACAGCCCACACTCTAAATTCGGCACTGCTACAAATAGAGCGCGAGTGCGCCATGTCCGTACTACTGAGTACGTACATGCACTTGTGAGTGTGCACCGAGCTTTCTGACACGGCTTCCGGTAGTAAATGCGCAGGCAAGCGGTTCCCCATCTACTGGGGAAACGCAGTCATTGCAGGAAAAATGACCAAAAAAAATGTTTAATGATACAATTTATTCAGGGTTGCCAGTCCGGATTAAACGGTCCCGTGGGCCGGATGTGGCCCGCGGGCCGTAGTTTGCCCATCCCTGGTTTAGCCTGTTGTTGCTCGTTCATGACTGTTCTTGGTGTTGGATTTTGTCGAATAAATTGCCCCCCAAAATGCGACTTATACTCCGGAGCGACTGATATGTTTTTTTTTAAACATTTTTGGCTATTTTATGGCTGATGCGACTTGTACTCCGGAGCGACTTATAGTCCGAAAATTACGGTAGTTACTAGGTTACAGTAATAATTGCAGAAAAGCTCTGTGCAGTCGATGGCAATTCCTAATATGGAGTGCTCTTGATATAAATTGAAGAACTATTTTGTATGTGAATGGGAGGAGAACGATTTTTGCCAACACTGGTTTGTTAATGGGCAGCTCGGTGGTGCACTGGTTCGCACGTCCGCCTCACAGATAGCAGCGTGTCGGTTCGATTCCACCTCCGTCTCTCCCCGTGTGGAGTTTGCATGTTCTCCCTGTGCCCACGTGGGTTTTCTCCGGGCACTCTGGTTTCCTCCCACATCCCAAAAACATGCTTGGTAGGCTAATTGAGCGCTCCAAATTGTCCTTAGGTGTGAGCGTGAGTGCGAATGGTTGTTCGCCTCTATGTGCCCTGCAATTGGCTGGCAACTGGTTCAGGGTGTCCCCCCTGATGACTGCTGGGATGGACTGGCATAGAAAATGGATGGATGGTTTGTTCATGAAGATGCAAAAAAATCTATGGCCAGCAGATAGCAGCATAAGATCTCTTGTCTCTAGAATTTGGACCGTTTCAACTAAGAGTTTCCCAAAAGGTTATCCTGTTGCTAATTACTAAAAATAGAATAAGGTAACAAGATTTTTGTGTGATTAGAGAAGAGTCGATTCTCTCCTTCTGTAGTTTCTGTATTTACATCGCCATACAACAATATTCTATGAGCCTTGAAAGGTCAAACAAAATACTCTAAATTGGCTGGCACTCAAAAATTGGCCTTTTTTATGGTTTTCCTTGAAAGAGTCAAAATTGAAATTACCTGTGAATAGTAGATGAAACGGATTTTTTTTTTTATTGATTTCGGAGTCTAACAAACTGAGGAAATAAAAGTAATCCCGTCCGTGGTCTTTCTTTCTTTATTTGTTGATATTCAGTTTGTAAAGATCCACTAATAAAGCAAGGCTTATTTTGATTCTTGAAAATCATATCACCAAATACACATTTTGTTTTGAAGTCAATTTGAGGTCAATTACATATTTATCTAATCCCCCAGTGTGTGACCCTATATGGATCATCAATGTTACAAGGGTCAGTGCCGGCTGGCCAGCCACTGGACATCGAAGGAGCTTCCAGTCAAAGTCTGGTGACAAAAAATGGGCTCGTCATACATGGAACTGATGGAAAAGCAGTGAGTACTCCTCTCTTACAGAATTATCCACACATTTCTTCATCACTGGTATGCCAGCTCGTTCACAAAGAAGACATGAGTTCCTTGGTACTGATGTTTACTGTGAGCTAAGCTTTCTTTTACATCACAGCTGTACCGTAGAACTGGTGAGACAAACGAACATAACATAAACGTAGACAAAACATACACATGAAATACAAAAGTAAAACATGCATACCACTTTACGGGGTACTTTACTTGAACTACTTAACTACTTAACTTCTTAACTTCACGGTAAAGCGTACGAGGTCGGGCTGTTTCTTATCACGCTGTTGCATTACGTCAGACTCCCGATTCTTTAGCCGGAAACAGGAAGCGCCCTTGAAGTTACTTTTGGTTTCTCTTGCAACTTTATATTAACAATACACTGCTACAAATTACATACAAATAACAAGAAAAGGAAAACAAATTCACACAAAAATAAGTTCTGCACCATGTAAAACTTTCAACTGTTACAACTAGCATTCTATAAGATTTTACGCTTGCTCATGCTGATCTGGCTGCAGATAGTAGAGAAAAAAACCAAATCAAGATACAAACAAAGAAAAATGACAATTTAAGCTTTTTTTTTTGCTAGGTTCTCGTTAAGAATCTTCAGTTTGAAGATGGAAAAATGATACCTGCTTCAAAGTACTTCTCCACTGGTGAAACTCAAAGTGTGGAATTAACTGATGGCGAAAAAGAAATAGTAAAGGAGATGAGGGTAAGTTAATTTCCTGCAAACCAATATTACCACGCGGGTTGTTGTTTTTCAAACCTTTTTTTTCCCCCACTGATCCACCAATGTCTTGTGACTCCAAATGAGGTGGCCTTGAATTTTCTTTTTTTTTTTTTTTTTTTTTTCTTTTAATGACAGAACATCTGGAAGGGCATTCTCAGTAATGTGCCAGGTATTGAGGACACAACAGACTTTTTCAAGTCCGGAGCTGCTTCCATGGATGTGGTCAGGTAAGGAGATCAGAGATGTTTTGTACTCATCTGTTAATGAAACAATAACCAAAATAGCTTACGTAACTTTAAAATTTAAGTCTTTAATTTTTTAAGCGTTCCAATATTTTACCCGCCTATACGCCTAACGTTGAAATCGCTGCATGAATTGCTGCACTGGACTCTGTTTTATAGGGAGGGGGGGTCCACAAATAAGGATTTTCTGAGTCATTAAAATAGTGAAGTCGTTTTTACTCTTGAAAGGCCAATACATAAATAGAAGCTGACATTAAGCAGTGGTTTCTCTGTCCAGGTTGGTGGAGGAGGTCAAGCAGCGAGCTGGTGTCCTCCTGCAGAATGAGGACATTTACATGGCAACCACCTTTCAGGACTTCGTCCAGATGTTTGTCCGTAAATTGAGAGGTGAAGAACAGGAGGATGAACTGATCATTGACCACGTAAGTCAATCTATATATTTTTTTACAATTAACAAAAGGGTGCAGTTTGTAATTATCGAAATAACTTAAGCCACGAGCAGTTCAAAAGATTCATCCACGTCGGGATACTGGAATATTGGAATTGGATATTATTTGTAAATGGAAGAATATACTAGAAAATTAATACTAAAGTAATATAGATAATAATATTATCAATATTAATCCACAAAACGATGATCAAAATAATTGCCTTGTATTTCAAAAATCGAGTAATCATTTTTCTTTACAATTTTTAACTAAATATTGTTGCGTTTTGTTCAAGTTGTCCGTCGTTGAGCAAAGAAAACAAAGATGTGGAGTAATAGTATGTTCTTTATTTGCAAGATCTTGGGTTGCTTCACAGCAGTCAGTACAAGTGCACTTCAGCAGATGAGAACAACCACGTCAGGCTCCAGATCAGAAGGTTTTGTACTCTCCGCAAGCAAGAATACGGAAGGGAAGAAAAGGGAGGGGAAAAGAAGGAAAAACATATCCTCATAAGAATGTCTTGTGATCTACTGAATGTTTTGTATCAATGTGTCATGACGTTAATGAGCTCTGCCTTATGTGTAATGAAAAAGTTACCAAGCTGTGTGTGTGCTCGGATGGAGGAACTATGTTTGTATAAATTAATATAGAATATTTAGGGCCTACTGAGGGGAGCCAACATCAGCACGTTATTGAAACAGATTAGCTCATTGTGTGTGTTGGTGAACGTAAACATCGTAGCAAGCATTGTAAAAGTGAAAGTCTATTCACTGGCAACCTTATTTGAACACCTGAAGAACTTTAGCTAGTGATAGCAAGTAGCAATCACGAGACATCCAATTTTCATTGCAGTAATGGGCCTCTCATAGTCTAAACACAACATTCTGGTGAATCTTGTGGAATGAAACAAAATCCATCCGTATATTTGTCTCAGGGGGCGGCCAATTTAGCACTTAGCTGTCGACGGAAAACTAAACTACATCACAGTTGCTCAGGGATCAGATTACGACCAATCATGGCTCACCTGTTTTCTGAGTTTGGTAATGTGACCCAAACTGAGTCGTGATTTGCAAAACAAAAGCTGATGAAAATATTTATTGTACCTGCTTAATGTGTTTTTTTTTTTTTTTTTTTGCTTCTGAACCTCAACCTCACGTCAGGACAGTTATGTGTAGCTTTGTAAATTACAGTTGTTATCCCAATAATTACCGTGTTTTTCCATGCATAATCCGCCCCCGTGCATAATACGCACCCTAAAAAGGGCATGTCGATGCTGGAAAAAAGCCTGTACCCATGTATAATACGCACCCAAATTTTGACTCTTACTTAAGTCCGTAAATGTAAAATTATTTCAGAAAAAAGATCATCTTTGGGAACAACTGGATGTTATTCTGCCTCTCAGTATCACTGCGCATGCGCTAGCAAACTCGATAGCAAAGAAATGTTTCGGATTTGTCTAGGGTACATTGTGACAGCAAACGAGCAGGTGATCGAGCAAGCGTCTGATACGAGAGCATTGTGTTCGTATGGAGCGTGTTTGAAGTGAACAGCAGAGAAGAAACGAACAAGGCAAATGATGTGAAATAAAATATTACCTATAATACGCATTTAGGTAGAGAACTGAACTCTCGCTCTTTATATAGCTGACGTGTCTTGCGCATCCGTTCTGCGCATCTGTAATGGCGGCCTCCGTAGGATATCCGGTTTGCGATGGAGATTAAAAAACAAACAATATTTCACAATAACACACCATCAAGGATTGCACCATCGCATCAAACGATGTGTTGTCAATTATGAATTTTACTGACTGTGTTGGGCAGGATGGCTGAATGTGATGCGCGATTGACAACAAACAAGAAGAAAGGTGTGATTTCAAGTTTTATTTTGAGGGAGATTTTCTTCAAAAATTGTTGTACCCATGCATAATGCGCACCCCAGATTTTAGGACAATAAATTAGTTAGATTTTGCGAATTATGCATGGAAAAACACGGTAATTAATTAAATTCAATTAACACTAGCAATAAACATTCCTTTTGGCAGTTCAATAAAGCTCAATAAATCTCGACACCAGCTCCTTATTATCTAGCCTCCATTTGTAGAATCAGCAATTTTTACAGTTGGTCTTTGTGGTTGATTTATGATTGATATTATAAGCCTGTTTTTTTTTTTTATCAGGTAACCAAGGAAATTAACAGCATGACTGTGAAAATGCCACACCAGTGTTTTATCAATGGCTCATTTGTGGATGCTGAAAATGGCAAGACCTACGATACCATTAATCCAACTGATGGATCTGTAAGACATCTGAGAAAACAACAACGCTCATCGGTTCTTTTTTCATTCAAAGTACTACATGGACTGTCTGCTTGTCATAATTTTTGACTAGGTAATCTGTAAAGTGTCTTATGCTTCAGTGGGGGATGTGGACCAGGCCGTGGCAGCTGCTAAAGCAGCATTTTATACTGGGCCCTGGGGCAAGATGAACCCAAGAGACAGAGGAAATCTACTATATAAGTAAGTAGTCCCAAAAGGATGAATTGTGTGTCTTGATAGTTTTTATGAAAACCATGACTAATATGACGACTGACACAGTGAAACACTACACATTTAAAAACAAATGATCTGGCCTGAAATAGTATGCAGGAGTGGATTATTGAGTTTATTAATGGTGATTAGATGATGATAATAGAAAAATATATTCTGAGGATGCAGATTTTATAAAAACATTGTCCATGTATTTGTTTTCTTTCTTTCAAATTAGAACAAGATATAATTCAGAATTTTGTACTTTTTGGTTGGCCTCATAGACTAGCAAACTTGATGGAGCAACACCAGGAGGAGTTGGCCACCATTGAGGCAATCGACTCCGGAGCTGTGTACACGCTGGCCCTCAAGACTCATGTGGGCATGTCCATCCAGACATTTCGCTACTTTGCTGGCTGGTGTGACAAGATACAGGTAAAAAGGATGGCCATCAAGGCTTTTGACACAGGTGCCACCAAAACAAATGGGCAAGCTTTGTGAAATTTCACGAGTAATGTGCCAAGTGGCGTCTATCTTTGTGGACTAAAAAAACAACAACCCTTTCTCACAAATATTCCATTTGCTCTATTTAACTTGATATATTTTAGGGCAAATCAGGACATCTGAAGCGTCACAGTAATTATGACGTGGAAACTAAACTTCGACAGAACACTTGTGAATTTGTGGAAGCACCCCCCGCCCCCTTTTCTTGTCTTCCGGGTTAGAGCAACGCTGGCGTCTGGACTGTTGACTGCCGCTTCTACCCCGAAACCGTGTCCGCTATTTGTTTGTCCCCCGTCTGTTTTGTGTTTTCCCGTTTTAAGTGTGCCCGTTTCTTGTTTTTTTTTTCTTTTATTTTCTCGCCTTTTCTCCTGCCCACCGCGTATCTCTGGAGCTCTGCTCGCACCTCTGCGATCCCGCTCCCTCTGACTACGAGCTACGCTAGCCAGCTAGCCAACCCACCACCGGACCCTCCTACCTCCCGGCTCTGAGCCTGTAGCTGCTTGCTCTTGGCTCGGCAAGCGGCTCCAACCCAACTTGCTGGCCACTTGGCCGGCGTCCTCGGGGGGAGCACCCGCTCGCTGCGAGCTCGCCGGTCGTGGCTCGGCTGTGTGCCGCCATGACACACTGGGGCGTGCCGTTTGCACGGGTACAGTCGGGATTGACCAACACCACCACCCACTCCACCAACATCACGACTCGGTCCACTGCTGCTTCCATGCATTTCACTGCCTACCAACTTCTAGTTAACCAGCTACTAGCCATTTCTACCATTTTATCTGGATTATTCCCTGCTGCTGCCACGTCTCATCTCCTGCATGAACTATCACTTCTGCTACTCCGGGCTTCCATTCCACTAACTTCTCGTCCATTTGTCTACACTGCTGCTGATCTTCATCATTTCAACAATAATCACCGTCTCCCTGCTGCTGCCGCCTCAGCTGCCAGCAAGGCTGGGATCCTCCGCCGTCGCCGCTACATCCACCGTAGCTCCGGACTATCTTTTAAACGACATTTCCCTGATGGCTCACCCATCCCCTCTTTCTGGACTAACTCTCGCTCCCCCGTCACCCCCACCTTCCGTACTGTGAACTTCAACAATCTCCGTTCCCCCGCTCCTTCATCCATCTCCCTTGCACTGCTGAACTGTCGCTCCCTCTCCAACAAATCACTAGTTATTTTTGAACTAATATTGGACAATAATTTGGATCTGCTCCTTCTCTGTGAAACATGGCAACAGCCCCTGGACTATTTTTCTCTCAACCAAGCCACTCCGTCTAACTACAGCTACATCGCCAAACCCCGCCTCTCTGGGCGAGGAGGTGGTATTGCTGTCTTCCATAAGCGGTCCCTATCAATCACTGAATTGGACCTCAACCTCCCATCTATTTCATCCTTTGAATATCTCGCTTTTTCCCTCCCCAACTCTACTACTGCTGTTCTTATCTACCGCCCCCCCAAGTCACATCCGTCTTTTCTCTCTGAACTCTCTGAACTTCTCACCATCGTATCCTCAGTCTCCTATCGCCTCCTACTAATCGCCTCCTACTAATCGGTGACTTCAACAGCCAACTGCTCCACTGACATCTGACTTCATCTCCGTTCTGGACTGCTTTCATCTCACCCAGCACATCAACTTCCCCACCCACACCAAAGGCCACACCCTGGATATAGTATGCTCCTCCTTTCCACTCACATCCAACCCCCGTCCTCTCACCTTTCCACTGTCAGATCATCTCTGCATCCTCTTCTCCGCCCCTCTACCCTCGCCTCATAAATCCACAAAGCGCACCATCTCCTACCGCAACATCAAGACTGTAAACCCAATCACGCTTTGCCAGCTCTTATCCTCTGCTCTTCCCTCCGACCCCACTTCTTCCTCTGATGACCTTGCCACCACGCTCAACAACATCCTTTCTGACTCCCTTGATTCCCTAGCCCCCTGGAAAACTTCCTCTGTTACATTCACTAACTCTGCCCCTTGGTACACACTGGAACTCCGCACCATGAAACAAACTGGCCGTCAACTCGAACGCCTCTACAAAAGAACTCGCCTCACCGTCCATGCCGAAACCTTTGAACAACACATCTCCTCCTACCGTGATGCTCTTCTTGCTGCCAAATCTGCTTACTTCTCATCTCTCATTAATAACACCAACCGAAACCCCCGCATACTCTTCTCCACCATCAACAAATTGCTCCAGCCACCGGTCACCAAGCCACCCTCCTCACCCGCCCTCTGTAACTCCTTCCTTGTCAACTTCAACAACAAAATCGCCCAAATCAACAGTTCTCTGACCGACACCATCAATAACTCCTGCTCCCCTGCCCTCCTGCCCCCCCTTCCTGACCGCCCGCCCTTTCCCTCTCTCACTGCCTTCTCCCTTGTTGACTCCTCCACTATCCTAGACATCATTACCTCATCCAAGACAACCACCTGCTCTCTTGACCCTCTTCCAACGACCTTAACTAAGGCCTGCCTCCCTGTCCTCCTCCCCTACCTCACCACCCTTTTTAATCAGTCTTTATCCCTTGGCCACTTTCCCGCTGTCTATAAACTTGCAGCCATCACCCCCATTCTCAAAAAGCCCACCTTGGACCCACTCAACCTCTCCAACTACCGTCCCATCTCCAACCTTTCATTCCTTTCCAAAACCCTTGAACGCATTGTCTCCGCCCAACTCCACACCCATCTCCAGTCCAACAACCTCTATGAACCCTTCCAGTCCGGATTCCGCCCACTTCACAGCACTGAAACAGCTCTAGTTAAAGTCACCAACGATCTGCTCATTTCTGCAGACTCTGGTGCCCTCAACATCCTACTACTACTTGACCTTAGCGCAGCCTTTGACACTGTGAACCATTCCATCCTCCTCCAAAGGCTGCGCCAACTAGGTGTTGAGGGCACTGCACTCGACTGGCTCACCTCCTACCTCACCAACAGAAACCAGTTCATCTCTCTCTCCGGTCACACATCCATCCTCTCCCCAGTTACACAAGGGGTCCCCCAAGGCTCAGTTCTTGGGCCCCTCCTATTCATCTGTTACCTCTTTCCCCTTGGTACTGTCATCCGCAAACTCAATCTGGACTTCCACTGCTACGCTGATGACACCCAGATCTATATACGTACGACACCAACCCGTAACCCTTCCCTCACCCATTTTGAAACCTGCATCTCTACAATAAAAGCATGGCTGACCCACAACTTTCTCAAACTCAACAGTGACAAAACAGAGCTCCTCCTCATAGGCACTAAATCCTCCCTTAATAAAACTGGATCCATCACACTCACCATTGACTCCTCAAACATCACTCCTTCCCCTCTGGCACGCAATCTTGGTGTTATTTTTGACCCCACGCTGTCCTTTCAACCTCATGTTAGCTCAGTTGTCAAGACCTCCTACTTCCACCTCCGACGCATCGCTAAAATCCGGCACTGCCTTTCTCTCCCTGCCGCTGAATCTCTCATCCACGCCTTCATCTCATCCCGGCTTGACTACTGCAACTCCCTTCTCACTGGAATCACTGCTCACTCACTCCATAGACTTCAACTAGTCCAAAACTCTGCTGCCCGCCTCCTTACCCACACCCGGTCCCGTGAACACATCACTCCTGTTCTCCACTCTCTTCACTGGCTCCCCATGAAGGAGCGTATCATCTTCAAGATACTCCTCCTCACCTTCAAAGCCCTTCACCACCTGGCTCCCACTTACCTATCCGACCTTCTTGTCCCCTACTGCCCCAACCGTCCCCTCCGATCCTCCAATACTTCACGTCTGACAGTCCCAAAATCCAAACTCAAATCCTTCGGTGACAGAGCCTTCTCCTGCACATCACCCCGACTCTGGAACTCTCTCCCCCAGTCTGTCTGTGACTCACCCACACTCCCCATATTTAAGTCCCGTCTAAAAACGTACCTATTCTCCCAAGCTTATGACCTCCCCTACCCATAACTGGTTTCCTCCTCTTAAGTTTATCCGATTGTTTCCTCCCCCCCCCCCCCCCCTCATGTATGTCTTTGCATTGTTCCTTGTAAGCGTCTTTGGGTTCTTGAAAAGCGCTATACAAATCTAATGAATTATTATTATTATTATTATTAATTTCTACTGATATTAGCTTATTGGTTTAAAACAGTCAGCCAATCTGAGAAAAAGGTTTCTACGAGTCGCAGACTAAATTAAACGGGTGAGGATATGTGTTAAGAAATAATGACGTCATGAACTGTTTAACTTTAATTTGAAGTTATTTTTTCAGATTCTCTATAGATGATATTAAACCAGCTCAGTGGCCTAGTGGTAGAGTGTCCGCCCTGAGACTGGAAGGTTGTGGGTTCAAACCCCAGCCGGGTCATACCAAAGACTATGAAAATGCGACCCATTGCCTCCCTGCTTGGCACTCAGCATTAAGAGTTGGAATTGGGGGATTAGATCACCAAATGATTCCCGAGTGCGGCACCGCTGCTGCTCACTGCTCCCCTCTCCCCCAGGGGATGGATTAAAATCACACATGGATAGGTTAAATGCAGAGGACAAATTTCACCACACCCAGATGTGTGTGTGACGATCATTGGGACTTTAACTTAACTTTAACTTAACTTTAACACCAAAGAAAATCTCCCAAAAAGCCATTTTTTTCCTACACCCCAAATATGAATTTGGCCGTAACCCATAATTAGATTTTCTGAAATCATTGCTGCATTGTACTCAAGTTGAAGGCTAGTCCAACCAAAGTCAGCCTTTTTTTTTTAAGCAGTTTAACATTTTACCTTTATCACATTCGTTAATTATTTGGGTTACTACTTTTGGGTTGAACACAGAACATTGAGGTAAACATTTATATATTTATTTTTTGTCAGGATCTTTGATTGTTTTCAATTAGCTACAGTACTTTCAAGCCTGTTCACCTCAAATACCTTGAAATAATAATTCTGGTATTGGCCTGGCAGCCTCGATATTAATACCTGTTTTCGTTACTCGGCTAGCCCATCCCTGCTTTTCTTTTGTCGTAAATATTGACTGTTTGCACACTAATTTGCACTGGTGTAAAGACTACAACATTTATTTGTAAGGAGGTTAAGAGATTCCCGTGACACAGGCATACAGGTTAGATAAATTGGCCAATGATGTCATCATTTTATCTTACTGCTCTCTCTCTGTCTAGAGGTCAGAAATCACCTGATCGGAAAACCTCTAACTTGACCTGGCAACGAATTGGCACTTGCTTGAGACACAAACATTCTGACTCAAGACAGATCCCATATTTGAAGTATACGATGCAATCAATACAATTCTGTTTGCAGGGCAAGACAATTCCCATCAACCAGGCCAGGCCCAACCACAACCTCACCTTCACTAAAAAAGAACCAATCGGGTAAGTTTGACATGGTTTTAGAAAAAAAATTGCACTTGCATTTATTATTCTTGTTTAGTTCTTATTTTTTCCCCCTGTATCAGTGTTTGCGCTATTGTCATCCCTTGGAACTACCCACTCATGATGTTAGCATGGAAAAGTGCTGCCTGCCTTGCAGCTGGTAACACGCTTGTTCTTAAACCGGCACAGGTGATCATACACAGCATGAATACGATTAACAATGTCATGTCTTTTCTTAAAAATCCGCTCAAGTATGCTTGAGCCGCATGTTAATGAGTTTCGTATGTCAGGCCTATATTACGTGTCCCACTTATTCAGGTCACACCACTGACTGCATTAAAATTTGCTGAGTTGTCTGTAAAAGCCGGTATTCCAAAAGGAGTTATCAACATCTTACCTGGCTCAGGTAATAGAGACGTCATAAAACATCATGTAATATTATTTCAAGTGACTGTTTGGAATCTTACAAACTCAAACAAATTGCTCTTCTTTAGGAGGAATGGTGGGACAGCGCTTGGCTGATCACCCAGATATTCGCAAACTGGGTTTCACTGGTTCAACACCTATTGGCAAACAAATCATGAAAAGGTGAGACTTAAAGATCTTCTCCTTTACTTAACATACCTGTACTGCCACTTGACGTTTAAATATTATACTTTCCCCCTAAAGTTGTGCACTCAGTAATTTAAAGAAAGTTTCTCTGGAGCTGGGAGGGAAATCTCCTCTCATCATCTTCAACGACTGCGACATGGACAAGGCTGTTCGCATGGTAAGACAATCACATTTTGTAGGTTTTGCTATTTTTTTGTCTCGGTGTTTGAAATGGAAAGCTGCTAGTTTTGTAATATCTTGCTGTTACAATAGAGGGCGTTCTTTCTTTCCATTTTTGGTCAGGAGACGTGTAGGTTGTCAAACAAAATGTTTTATGGTCATTCTCAAAACTCCTGCATTTCAGTCCACGGGATTACATAGATCTTGAGAAAGTACATTTTTATTTTCTACCACATATGACCCAATAGTTGCAACATCATTGTGTGAATAGTTAAATTCATGCGACTTGTGAATTTAGGTTAAATCTTAAATCTATTTTAATAATCCATCCATCCACCCACCCATCCATCCATCTGACCGACTGACCCTTCCTTCCTTCCTTCCTTCCTTCCTTCCTTCCTTCCTTCCTTCCTTCCTTCCTTCCTTCCTTCCTTCCTTCCTTCCTTCCTTCCTTCCTTCCTTCCTTCCTTCCTTCCTTCCTTCCTTCCTTCCTTCCTTCCTTCCTTCCTTCCTTCCTTCCTTCCTTCCTTCCTTCCTTCCTTCCTTCCTTCCTTCCTTCCTTCCTTCCTTCCTTCCTTCCTTCCTTCCTTCCTTCCTTCCTTCCTTCCTTCCTTCCTTCCTTCCTTCCCCATACAGCAAAAATAAGGGAAATGGCCTCACACTGTAAATGAGACTTTTGGACGAAAAGTAATTAGCCATTTGCTGTCTCTTTATGAATACAATTAAATTGAATAATTAATTGTTCATGTGATCAATAAATTCTGCTTCTCCCCATACCAAGTTCGCCAAGCGTTTTTTTCTCAATTCAAGATTTGCTGTGACACTAAATAATAAATCTGAGGGTTTAGTAAAATTGATTTTTCTTATTTGTTACTCTTGTCATTATAGGGGATGAGCTCAGTGTATTTCAACAAAGGGGAAAATTGCATTGCCGCTGGGCGCCTTTTTGTGGAGGAATCAATTCATGATGAATACATCGGCCGCGTGGTGAGTTTTGTCAAGTAGATAGGCTGTCATAGTCTTAGCAAAGTCCTTCCATTTTGAGTAGCACTTCATATTGCATTGTTATGATTCAATAAACGCTCTCCCTTCACTAAGGTGACTGAGTTAAAGAAGATGAAAATTGGAGACCCGCTAGATCGATCTACAGATCATGGGCCACAGAATCACAAAGCACACTTGGACAAGCTGCTGGAGTACTGTGATGTTGGAATAAAAGAGGGAGCTACATTGGTATACGGCGGCAAACAAGTGGACAGGCCAGGTAAAAGAAAAACAAATCAACATGATGCAAAACTTCAGATTTATGGAAGATACTGTCAAATCTGCACTTATTATATTAAAGCGACCGGCTTCCCATTAAAGGGTTGAATAAGCCGGGGATGAAGGGACTCGTCCGAATTCAAACCACCTTCATTAAATTAATTCTAAAAGAATCAATATAATCTTTGAAGAAGCCAATCCCTTTGAAGACAAACAACGCTCATGCCGAGTAACTTAAAATTGAGACACGTCGTCAGAATAACCGCGCCATACTGATGGCTCCCTTCTGTGATTTGAGGATTTTGTTAAATTCCGGATATATTTAGATGTCTTTGTTAAGACCTCAGGGATTCGTTATTTACACAAGCGCGCATTCGCCCCAGCTGAGCTCAAGATAACTACTTTGGACCAGATCTGACAATACCTGATGTTAAGGATTAAAGCTGTCTTCACTTCAAAAAGAATCAAACGGATTTAAAGAATGACTATGATAAGGAAGTTTTAATTACTGCATATAAAACCATGCTCAACATAGTTAATACGAAATAATCTATAACTGAATTAAGGATTAAGAAGAAATTTAATGAATCCGCAAGAAAAAGAATTACCGTAATTTTCGGACTATAAATCGCGTTTTCTTTCATAGTTTGGGTGGGGGGGGGGACTTATAATAAGGAGCGACTGATGTGTTTTTTTTTAAAAAATTAAAAAAAAAAAAAGTGAAACCGCGATGTAGCAAGGGATTACTGTAATTTGAATTTCAAGTGACGTCAGCAGCGCGACGCGGCGTGGCGCGGTGGTTGCTTACAAAAAGGACAAAGATTGATTACGGGATGACAAAGGGCCCCACGTACTACCGGCATCATTAGCGGCTTTGTTTCTAAGTGACACGGAGGACGAAGATTTTGAAAGATTTAAGGATTTGGAGTGACACAGAAGGTTTGAAAAACTATTATGGCTTTTACGCACGCCCAGTCCTACTCTACGGAGCTCTCTTTCACCTCCGTGGATAGAAGTCGGGGGCTGGCGCTCGGCCGGGTGGCTGTCCGGGGACGGTGGATGGGGCTCGGTCATGGCTTTTACGCACGCCCGGTCCTATTCTATGGATCTCTCTTCCATCTCCGTGGCTGGAAGTCCACGCCGCCACACGCCTGGAAGTTTGTTTTGTTAAATAAAGAGCCGTTTACCAAACCCACGTCTTTCCTTGTACTTTGTTAACGCTAATATATAGTTATATACTAGATCTGCGGATGGAATAACGACGAGGCTGACGTCAGGGCGTACGCGCAGCGTTGTTGACAAAGGACGAGAAATTTGATCGATGGATTTAATGATTTAGAGTGCACAGATGGTTTGATAATATTATTGCTTATATAATAGTTATTTGATATCTAAATTATATATTGTTATATGGGCCTGTGGAATATTTTGAGGTGCAAGCGCCGTCAGCGGCGCGCACCCATTGTTGACAAAGGACGATCAATGGATTTTACAAATTGGAGTGACACAGATGGTTTTATAAACGTGTTATTTATGTCATCGTTTTTTTTAATAACTCTGAATGTTACGTCAGGCCCGGTCTCAGCTCTTCGTTTGTGTTTATGTCACGTTAGGATACCTATCGTTTAGCCTGTTGTTGCTCGTTCATGTCTGTTCTTGGTGTTGGATTTTGTCAAATAAATTTCCCCCCAAAATGCGACTTATGCTCCGGAGCGACTTATATATGTTGTTTTTTTTCACGTTATTGTGCATTTTATAGCTAATGCAACCTATATTCCGGAGCGACTTTTAGTCCGAAAATTACGGTACAAGTCGAAAAGACACCAATAATTCCACTCACCCATCTCAGAACAAAAGAGGAGACGCAAGGTCTAAAATCCTATTTGTTTGAATAAGTCGAGGTGGCTCGGTGACGCACTGGGTAGCGCGTCTGCTTCACAGTACGGAGGGTGCGGGTTCGATTCCACCTCTGGCCCTCCCTGTGTGGAGTTTGCATGTTCTCCCCGGGCCCGCGTGGGTTTTCTCCAGGCACTCCGGTTTCCTCCCACATCCCAAAAACATGCTTGGTAGGCCGATTGAGCACTCCAAATTGTCCCTATGTGTGAGTGCGGGTGCGTATGGTTGTTTGTCTCTGTGTGCCCTGCGATTGGCTGTCAACCGGTTCAGGGTGTCCTCCGCCTACTGCCCGATGACGGCTGGGATAGGCTCCAGCACGCCCGTGGGGACTAAGCGGTACAGAAAATGGATGGATGGAAGTCGAGTGATCGGCTCTGCTTTTTCCCGAAATCCGAATTCTGTTTAAAATGAGGAAAGGTCTGCCGATGAGGAGATTAGCCAACGCCGTCACATTGGTGTCTTCCCCGTTCTGCCCGAAGCGGCTGTCTCTTCTGCCTTCCTCGAAGCTTAAAATTTGACAAAGTCCAATTCAAAGCTTAAAATTTGACGTAGTCCAATTCGAAGCTTAAAATTTGACAAAGTCCAATTCGAAGACTCTGGAAATTCATTTTAGTAGATTTTGGTCCAATCTCAAAAGGAATGAAAAATCCATCTTTGTCTAAACGGCGTTCTTTACTCCGGGCAGCGTCACGGCCATCGCCCTGACCAGGAAGAGCCCTTCTCTCGTCTGAAGCCAAGCTTTTATAGGCTTGTCAGCTCCTCTGGCATTACCTCATCGGAATTTGTGTAATGTATGGAATGCCTGGCATGCTAGGAATGCATGACCTCATCTGATTTTCCAGCTCATATTTTAAAAAACATATATATTGTCTAATAAAGATCAATCTTAACACATAATCATACTTAGCCATAATAATGGGTTCTTCTAACATTAACATATATATTGATATTGCTCAAACTGTTACACCTTAAAATTATGGCGTAGCAAACTCGTATTCCAAAATTGTGTGTTGCTATGTGTTTGAACAGGTTGTGTCCTCCCAATTGCTAACCATTTAATTTATTAAATTTGTTAGTTTCCATCAGGTCACCCCTATGTCAAGCTTTAACAGCATCTCCTGGTGAAATTCTGGAACTACTACATCTTTTGGGATAGCCAATGTGCCTGGGCCAAATTCGATACCCAATTTTACGCCATCCTGTACCACCATGCCACTTGACAATACCAACGACTCATATAACAAACATTTGTTATAATCAGGGCTGTGGACTCGGTTCGGACTCGGGGACTCGGACTCGGTCGGACTCGGTCATTTTTGCCGGACTCGGACTCGGTGCTGATTTTGACCGAGTCCACCGAGTCCGACAATAAAAAAAAGAGGCAAGACGCAGCCAGAGAGTGTCAGGTTACAGTCAGCGCGGTAGGAGTTGGAAGAAGCAGTAAAAACTCCACCAAAGTCGTCGTAATGACCCGTGATATATGTTATATCCTTACTATTTTCCAGGTTCTTAGATAGCAAGAATAGGTCGGACAACGACGTGAATGATAACTGCTTTATTCCTTACTCACAGTGCTTTCACAGGGCATACCACAACAACACAGAATGTGCCCATCCCACTTCCGGGGTTTTTCTACTACGGAATTTGAGTTAGCCCAAAATACACGACATCTCTTCCCCTCTTACAATGAACGTGCATGACCAACATAGTCTTATGCACCTATAACTTGACATCTTCAAGATCTATCAATAACTACCATTAAACAATTATCATATATGGTCCAGACAATTATGACAAGAATATTCCCATGAAACCTTAGCTTTGGGTGAGGGTTGACTACCTCGAATTATACCGAATTATAGCGAAAAACCGATGTCGTACGCCGTCGTACGGCGTCAGCACTATGTTGTTTTCAATAGTCAGTCAATTTTAATTTTTATAAAGGATTATTCTCATTTGATGTCTTTAAATTCATCCGCGTTCTGCCATTGAAGCGGGGTGCATTCAAAGACCAGTCGTACAGACGGAAACGTTTTGTGATCAAATCTTTCATAACGAGAATGATTTGAGTGAATTGATTTGAATGAATAATTGAGAAGAAATTTCAGTTCTGAAGGCTCCTTTTGTCCCAAGCAAAGTGACAGATGGTGGGGAGGGGGGGATAAAAATTGTAAAATCAATTCACTCAAATCATTCTCGTTATGAAAGATTTGATCACAAAACGTGTGGCTTTTTCTTAAATGAACATGTTTGACATTGCCATCGTGTCAGCTTTTAATTATATTGCGCTGTCATGTTAAAGCAAATTAATAAATGCAACAACATTATAACTTATGATGAATGACAGAAAATGTGCAGCAAAATGAATTTCTCTAGAAAGATTACAAAAAATAAAAAAATTAATTAATTAAATGAAATGTAAAACAAACTAAAAGGATGTATAAGAAATACAAAAACAGACCGAAACAAAGATATGAAAATGATATTTAGGCTAGTTGGCGTGTCCATGAGTTAAGTGGAAATCTCTAAAATAGAGACTCATAGATTAACTGTTGTTGAACCATTCACCTGTATTTGCAACAAATCCTTTGACAGGTATGTATGTTTCCTGATCATATGAAAAAAGTGATTAATTTTTTTTTTCAAATGGTGAAAATCAAATTGTGTCAAATTACAGACCCGTTTCTTTGTTACCTTAAATGAATTTCTTAAGACTAAATATGATCGACTAAATGACCACCAATATGGCTTCAGAAACAAGCGATCAACATTTCCGCCAGTGATGGAATTTATAGAAAAAAAAGCTACAGCAATACATAAAGAGAAAATGTTAAAAAAAAAAAAAAATGAAACACAACTGAGAAGAATAACCTGTGGTATTCCACAGGGTATTGGAACCCAATTCATTTATATTTTATTTAATGTCTCAAATATATTAAAACATACTTTATAATAATTTATTTTGCACAGGGGATAACAACTAGTATCTGCAAGGGTTACTGCAATTTTGTTGTATCTCCGGTTTGTTTGTTATTGTATAATGGCAATGAAAGCTTTCTAATCTATTCTCAAAACAGTAGAAAGGGAAGTGATTGTGTTCTAAATTGGTTTGATGTTAATAAATTATCATTAAATTTTATATCATTAATTGAAAATAAAATTACTAAATTGATGGTGCTTGGTGGTATGCAGGTTAATCGCGATATAAAACTAAATGTAAATGGTATTTAAACTGAAAGAGTCACTGAAACTATGTTTTTGGGAGTGATTATCAATCATAAATTGTGTTGGCAGCCACAGATGGAAAAATTATACACCAAATGTAAATTTGCTCAATTCTTTCTAAACTAAAATATTTGATAAGAAAGTTCTTCACACATCTTACTCTTCTTTTGACTCAGCTGCAGACACAATTATTAAACTATTAGCTATTAGAAAAACTAATTTAGTTTGGTTACAAACTGACTAACTTTTATTCTTTATCATTTTTTAATTTTTGTTAATCTGATTATCCTTTTTGATCCCTTTTCTCCTAAAGAACAAAGGCGTACCTATTTGTATTCGGTCTTTTCCTCGACAAAGACCATAAATTAACCGTTTTGATGGGTGCAATTGTGCTCTTGTGTTATAAAATGGGAACTAGATTTTTTTATTTCATTATTTCTTTATTTTTTTCTGACAGGTTTCTTCATGGAGCCCACCGTGTTCACTGATGTGGAAGACCATATGTTCATTGCCAAAGAGGAGTCCTTTGGACCTGTCATGGTCGTGTCCAGATTTAAAGATGGGTTAGTAATCGAAATGCCCTTTTGCTTGTCCTGTGTTAAAATGTTTTATTTTGTATAATTACAGGGATGTCGATGGTGTGCTACAGCGAGCCAATGACACAGAGTATGGCTTGGCTTCGGGTGTGTTTACACGTGACATAAGCAAAGCCATGTATGTGAGTGAACATTTGGAAGCTGGAACAGTATTCATCAACACCTACAACAAGACTGATGTTGCTTCACCTTTTGGAGGCTTCAAGCAGTCTGGCTTTGGCAAAGACCTTGGTACGTAATAGCAGGCAAATGACTTATCAACTATTTTTATTCCTATTTTTTATTATTAAAATTATTGTTATTATCATTACTATTATTATTATTATTATTATATTTTATTCTGACCACTTTTTGTCATCTTTCTCCTTCCACATTTTTCACCCAATTCACCCGATTCCAATTTCAACATATTCAGACAATTTATGTAATCCGGGGTCTCATTTTATCTTGTTTCTAAATGTTCACAATTTCACATTTTTTAGATCCCAAACAATTCTCGTCCTTTTCAAACAACACATCATTCCTGTTTCAAATTATAAACATTTAGTTCATTCAAATGACCTTGGGGACAAAGTAGTATAACGTTGCCATAATTTGCACAAGCAGACATTTCAAAATGTTAACTGTAATTTTCTTAATTTTATTTATTTTTTCTCAAAATTTAATGTACCGTTTTTTTCCGTATATAATGCGCAAAATTTAACTAATTTATTGTCCTAAAATCTGGGGTGCGCATTAAAAAATTTTTTTTTTTTAATTTTTTTTTTTTTTTTTTTTAAGAAAATCATGGTACAACAAAACCAACAACAGGACTGACCGACAAAGACGTGGAACAAAAAGACAGGGTGACATTACCAAAGACAGGAACAGAAACCAAACAGACATGACAGTAACACATGCAATGATCCGACGGTGAGCGAGGGGCAGACAGGACTTAAATACAAAACACGTTACATTGATTGAGGTGACACAGGAAGGGAGGGGCGACGCAAACAGAAACTATGGCAACGTAGACACATAGCAAAACTGGGGACGAGACATGACAAATCTCCCTCGAAATAAAACTTGAAATCACCTTTCTTCTTGTTTGTTGTCAATCGCGCATCGCATTCAGCCATCCTGCCCAACACACTTAGTCAGTAAAATTGATAATTGACGACACATCGTTTGATGCAATGGTGCAATCCTTGATGGTGTGTTATTGTCAAATATTGTTTGTTTTTTAATCTCCATCGCGGACCGGACGTCATACGGAGGCAGTATCACTGCGCATGCGCACTATGGATCCGATGCGCAGAACGGATGCGCAAGACACGTCAGCTATATAAAGAGCGAGAGTTGTTTTCTTCCTATTCGTTTCAATCAGCAAATAACAAAATGCGTATTACAGGTAATATTTTATTTCACAACACTTTGCCTTGTTCCTTTCGTCTCTGCTGTTCACTTCAAACACGCTCCATATGACCGCAATGCTCTCGTATCAGACGCTTGCTCGATCACCTGCTCGTTTGCTGTCACAATGTACCCTACACAAATCCGAAACATTTGTTGCGGCTCCGAGTCACGACGAGGGGCAAGTTTTGGTTTCCAAGGGTATTTTTATTCCTCTTCAACGTCTCTCCCATACAGAGCCGCCTTTTTCACGTCCGCACACCTTTTTCACATGTCCGCAGTGATCGCGGTGGTGCCTTTACGGGCCGTCGGAGAAATCAACGCCAACAAAAAAAATTACATCCAGCCCAGTTAAGACCATACCAAAGACTATAAAAATGGGACCCATTGCCTCCCTGCGTGTGTGACGATCATTGGGACTTAAAAAAAAAAAAAGGAAAAAAAAATTTAAAAAATTGGGTGCGTATTATACATGGGTACAGGCTTTTTTCCAGCATTAACATGCCATTTTTAGGGTGCGTATTATACATGGGGGCGCATTATACACGGAAAAAAACGGTATTCACATTTTTTACATTATTCACCTCTGTCTTCATTTATTCATCAATTCACACAATTTTAACGTCAACATATTCCAAGAATCCCTTTTATTCACGGCAACAGACTACTTTTCTTATTGCCTTCTGCAACGGATTGTGGTCGAGAACCGAGGCTCCACTGTATTTGGATAACTCTGAATGTTACGTCAGGCCCGGTCTCAGCTCTTCGTTTGTGTTTATGTCACGCTAGCATACCGTATCATAAGCCTGTTGTAGCTGGTTCATGTCTGTTTTTGGTGTTGGATTTTGTCAAATAAATTTCCTCCAAAATGCGACCTATACTCCGGTGCGACTTATGTTTTTTTTTTTCACTTTATTGTGCATTTTATGGCTGATGCAACTTGTACTCCTGAGCGATTTTTAGTCCAAAAAATACGGTACTAGGATTTTTTGTCTTTCTCCCCTAATTTCACATTTTTGTGTGTAATTTGAATCACTCAAAATTTGTTATGATATAGCTTATGCCTACTGATTCAATAACTCTACACAAAAATTCTGCATTTTGTCCATTAAAATATTCATTAAAAATACATTATTTCTCATTTTTTTCTAATTTCAAACATTTTTCTGACAGACTAACTAGTCCAACATCAAACTATTGAGTTTCTCCAGACTAATGCCAAATATCCCCACTTATCTCAAATTAAAAACATTTACTACTACAATACTCGCACAAAATTCACAAAATTATTTCATTCCATCGCTCAGCCTTCAAGCACATTTTTCTCAGAAATTCAATTCTGAAGTTAGTCAAAAGTACATTTTTTTGTCATCCAACATTTAATGTGTGTGCAAATGTTCAAACGTATTTAAAAAATCTTCAAATTGTAAGTTATTTGATCAGTTATCTTTCCCTGGCTTATCCTGCGCTTTTAGGTTTATGCTATGGTATTATTATTTCTATAAATAAGTACTTTATGCTGATATAAATCAGAACTTTGGTGTTGTGATAACTCCAATCGGGTTGCTCTCTCATTCGCAGGAGAGGATGCGCTCATGGAATACCTCAAGACCAAAGCAGTGACTGTGGAATATTGAGACACTTTTCAAACAGAATGCCAACCACAATTTAACAGGAAGGAATTTACTGCTACAAGACAGCCAGCACAATTCAGTCACTTCTTTGAGCAAATCATCATTCAATTAAAACCACGTAATCTAGTTACAATGGTTTTCTCTTTCATAGGTATGTATTTTAACTAACTTGTATTAGGTTCATGCCTTTTTATCCAGACTGACACAGCTAAATCTTATTTTTATATTCTCCAACGCCAATCATTAGGTCGATGCACAAACACATAAAAAAAGATTTGAGCAAGAGTGATTCCCAACATCACAGTGTCAAATAGAGTTTTGCAGATGCTTCTTCACTGAAGACATTCTAATCTCTTGGATATTTTTTTGTGTGATATAGAATTGACTCCAAAAGTATTGAAACGTGGTCAGTTCATTTGTTTTGTTGTATATTGAGCCCGTTTGGGTTTCAGATCACAGGATGAATATGAGTTTAGGAAAAGGATGCTTTTCTTATCCTCGCAAACACACCCACGGAGAGATGGATTCAGAAAAGAGCATCCGAAAATGCAGGCCTCATATTTTATAGGTTGCTTGAAAAAAATGTCCAACCTTCAAGGGTGTAGATTGAGATCATCATGTTCTCATGCAGCTGTCCCATTCAAGCACGTTTGCTTCTTCCTAACGGTTGAGTCCCATGAGTCCTGCATTGGCTTGTGGATGCACTTCCATAACTCCCAAAGTTCACCTTGTATCAGCCAGAAATCCTGAAAATAATACCTAGCAGACTTGAGTCCAATTTTAGCAAGACTATGCGTGGAGCATCTAACAATTGACTGAGTAGAGTCTGTGTACCGAAGTGAGATCGAAATGAAATAAATAAAAACAAAGAAACTGACCTTGTTGTTCCAATATATTTGCTCCAAATTGTATGCGGCCTAACAGTGAAATAGAAGAAACAAATGACCGCCACTCTTTGCTTTGAGTTGCTACTTTGTGGTTGTGGCCAAACCTCTCACTGCAGGACTGTTTAGAGTACTACTCAAACCAGCCACTATATCAATTCATTAAAGTTTTTAATCAGTCAATCCCGCACACACAAACAGACACACGCAGTAAGGAAAGATAACACAAAGACGTGTGCAATATATGTTTGTGAGTTTAGGAAGTTAAAATCCTTTTGCACACTTATTTCAGGAAACGGTGCTCTGAGCAGTGCAGAAATCTTATGTTCTTGGTTTATTTTTTACCTACCCTAAAAAAATTGTGAATGACATCAAAGGCCAGTTCCATCCATGTTATGTTGAAGAACTGACATGCACAGTAACATGTAACTACCAGCGTTACTGATGGTGTAGTGAGGCTCAAAAATGAATAAAACTATTGCCACACTCAACACTTGTGTTTGTTTTTTGTTTCCTCCAAAAAGTCCCCACAAATACACACCAGACTGTAATTTGGCTTTATAAAGATGTCTGTGAGTCATGGAGACATGGGTTGTTGACATTTTTTCAGTGTCAGATCCCTCCCAGTCTTGTCTTGCTTGCTACGCCAATGGTCAATACCATGACATGAAACAAAGGCAAAGCGCCTCAGATAGAAATTCCTTTTATTTGAAAATCAACAATTGGAGACAGTCACCGTGAAATATGAGGATGGATTGTTTATTGAACATATAAAACAAAATCAGGAAATATTGTCAAAGAAAGTTAAGATAATTGATGTTAACGTTCAAATGGGTTAGGAAAAAGTTGAAAACGTATTACGTCCCACCCTGTGCTTGCTGTATATTTTGACGATATAAACTATACAAATACTATTCTCTCTGTATGACATAAACTTTCAATGGTTTTCACAATGGTTGATTACTCCTTACGTAGGTCTTGGCACAAATGATGCACACGTAACAGTGTTTCCAAACAATGTTCGTATAATCGATTTATAGCCGACACAACCCAATTATCAATAGTTATTTTTTAACTAAATTCGCACCAAATTGGACGGGGTAAACACAACCCAATTATCAGTTGTCATTTTTTAACTAAATTTGGACCACATTAGACAGGCTTTAAAACACAAAAAAACGGTTTTCAACGACTAATTAAATTTAAAATCTCACACAGATTCCTAGATTATACTTTATCTTACGTTTTTTAACCGCTCAAGCTTTACCTGAATGTGACCTCTGGCACTGGGCACCTTACTCCATTGTGGAAAGGTTGTCTGAGCGAGATGGTTTGACAGGACTGGTCCACTGATGACACTTCGCCCAGATAGACTCCCAGTGTTGGTCCACAGTTAATTGACACCAAACTACTAAGCCAATCCGAAGCCATGCCTACTAAAACTCAAGCGTAACCCTGTAAAAAAGTGGCACAAAAGAACAGTTGAAAATAAAAAAATAAGTACTGCAAGACAATTTGTTGTATGTGGAATTCAATTGAAATAGAGTCAGAGTCAGAGTCAACTTTATTGTCAATTCCTTCATGCCAAGACACACAAAGAAATCGAAATTACGTTTCCTCCATCCCACGGTGACGAGACACAGTACACGAGTAACATACAAGTAAACAACGGGGGAGAGAGTTCAGGACCCCAAAAGCCTGGAGATCACAAACTACGCCAGAGGCGAGCAGTGCTTGCATCCCACCAACACCGGCACCATTCGTCACGGATGTAGACGTGCATTCCACCTCCTCGCGATGTTCCCCCTCGTACAATGGCCCGGTCCGCCCGATAGCCGCTCCAGATGCACAGCACTTACGCACTGTCCAGTTCGTAGATCTCAGAAGGCATGTTGATGCCCAGCGACCGAACGTTCGCCAGAAGAAAGGAAGGCACGGCCGGGCGAGCAGGGTTTTTTTTTTTTTTTTTTTTTTTTTATTTTACCGTTTTTTTCCGTGTATAGTGCGCAAAATTTAACTAATTTATTGTCCTAAAATCTGGGGTGCGCATTATACATGGGTACAAAAAAAATTGTGTGTGAAAAGTGTTGTGAAATAAAATGCACAGAACGGATGCGCAAGACACGTCAGCTATATAAAGAGCGAGAGTTGTTTTCTTCCTATTAGTTTCAATTCACAGTTTAATTAGCAGTTTCAATCAGCAAATAACAAAATGCGTATTACAGGTAATATTTCATTTCACAACACTTTGCCTTGTTCCTTTGGTCTCTGCTGTTCATCCTAAAACACAAAGGCGCTCTTTAAGCAATGCGACAGTGAGCGCCCGGCGCGCTGCGGTTGCGCGACCGCACCAAATTAAGCTCCCTGCGCAGTGCGCACTGAGGTCCACTTAAATTTTAGAAAGTACATCAGGACTTTAAAAATATCTTCTAAATTTCAGCGACGGCTCTGTCACAATAATCGACCAGCGCGGTGCAGTTGGGCGGTCGGCGGCGCGCTACGGTTGAGCGTTCTCTCGCGCGCGCTCTCTCTCTCGCTCTCTCTCGCTCTCGCACACACGCAAACCGGATATCATACGGAGGCCGCCATTACAGATGCGCAGAACGGATGCGCAAGACACGTCAGCTATATAAAGAGCGAGAGTTCAGTTCTCTACCTAAATCCGTATTACAGGTAATATTTTATTTCACAACACTTTGCCTTGTTCCTTTCTTCTCTGCTGTTCACTTCAAACACGCTCCATGCGACCGCAATGCTCTCGTATCAGACGCTTGCTCGATCACCTGCTTGTTTGCTGTCCCGTGCGCGCACGGAGCGCGGTGGTGCGTTTACGGGCAGTCGGAGAAATCAACGCCAACAAAAGAAATTACATCCAGCCTAGTTAAGACCATACCAAAGACTATAAAAATGGGACCCATTGCCTCCCTGCGTGTGTGACGATCATTGGGACTTTTAAAAAAAAATATATATATATATATTTTTTTTTTAAAAATTCATAAAAATTGGGTGCGTATTATACACGGGTACAAGCTTTTTTCCAGCATCAGCATGCCATTTTTAGGGGTGCGTACTAGGGGTGTAACGATACATCGATACACATCGATTAATCGATATAATGCTCTACGATTTATTGGCATCGATGCTAAAGGTAAACATCGATTTATATCGCCGTGTTTGACCTCGGACATTAGACGCGACTTTATTTTGAAATCCAGTTCATTGTTGCTTGCTTCCTCTTTCCGGGAGCAGTGCGCCCGGCGTTGTTGTGTTGTGAGCAGAGCACGCAAGTGAAAGGGGAGTCGACAACTCGTACGCGGCTCCTGGGCTGGTGCTATGGCTAGTGTCCAAAAAGACGAGGAAATTTGCTCCCCTTTAGGCTTCAAGTCATGGCTCAACGGACAAGACACGTGCAGTTTGTAAATCCTGCCATGCGGTGATCAAATATTCAGGGAGCACAAATCTCGCCGCACATTTAAAGAAAAAAACACGACATCAAAGTTCAGTGTTAAAGTAAGCAATTTGTATACTACAATACTCTTGTAATTTCCTAAATAAAGAGTTTGCAGTACCTTGTTGATTTTGCGTATGAATTGTTATAAATCAGGATATTGTTCTATATTTTTTATTAAAAAAAAATATATATCGATCGTAGAGCACTATATCGCGATATATCGTGAATGAATCGCAGCAGGCTTTAAGATATCGGCAAATATCGTATCGTAGTTCTTTATATCGATATTATATCGTATCGTGGCAAAACCCGCGATTTACACCCCTAGTGCGTACTATACATGGGGGCGCACTATACACGGAAAAAAACGGTAAGCGTTTAATGTCCGATACGTAAACACGGGAACTCGTGTGTTATGAACAGCTAAGCTACTAGCAGATAACATTAGCGCGAGTTTTCCTCAGTAGAGCGGCAGCAGCACAGTATCTATTGCGAACAAACCAGAAGGTTAAGTAGCAAACTTTCTTTTAAAATGCACCCGAATACGTTTTCTTGTAAAAAAAAAAAACACACGAATGACTAACAAGGTTAATTATTTCAATTCAATGAATTGGTAAATTGAACGTACAGTGCTTGTTGAATGCTGTGGAAACGCTGCGGCGAGCATCAGTATTACCACTTCCGACTTAGTCTTCTTCTTGTAATGTTTCAGAGCGGTTGGCAGGATACGTTTAAGTGCGGTACCGCCATCTACTGGTATGGAATGTGAACCAACTATGCTGAGTAACCTATCCCCGCCAAATAATACAGTACAGAATAAAATAAAAATAAAACAGAGAGAACAGGACCATATGCTATCCATACAAAAAAAAATTCTAAATTTCCTTTTGTTGTGTAAGCCACATCTGTAAACTTTAAGAAACAAACTAGTAGGGGTGTAAATCGCGGGTTTTGTCACGATACGATATAATATCGATATAAAGAACTACGATACGATATTTGCCGATATCTTAAAGCCTGCTGCGATTCATTCACGATATATCGCGATATAGTGCTCTACGATCGATTTTTTCTTTTTTTTTAATAAAAATATAGAACAATATCCTGATTTATAACAATTCATATGCAAAATCAACACGGTACTGCAAACTCTTTATTTGGGAAATTACAAGAGTATTGTAGTATACAAATTGCTTACTTTAACACTGAACTTTGATGTCGTGTTTTTTCTTTAAATGTGCGGCGAGATTTGTGCTCCCTGAATATTTGATCACCGCATGGCAGGATTTACAAACTGCACGTGTCTTGTCCGTTGAGCCATCTTTTCTTTGGAATCCAAAGTGCTTCCAAACGAATGACTTGAAGCCTAAAGGGGAGGAGATTTCCTCGTCTTTTTGGACACTAGCCATAGCACCAGCCCAGGAGCCGCGTACTAGTTAATGCCTCCCCTTTCACGTGCGTGCTCTGCTCACAACACAACAACGCCGGGCGCACTGCTCCCGGAAAGAGGAAGCAAGCAACAATGAACTGGATTTCAAAATAAAGTCGCGTCTAATGTCCGAGGTCAAACACGGCGATATAAATCGATGTTTACCTTTAGCATCGATGCCAATAAATCGTAGAGCATTATATCGATTAATCGATGTGTATCGATGTATCGTTACACCCCTATATTTAATACATTTTGGATTATCATTTGTAACAGATGCAGATTAATTAAAAAGCATAATCACAGTACACAGATGATATCATGTGGAACAGCCATCAATCATCCATTATGCTCACACATGTGTGCACACTAATCCCAGCTCCTACATTAATCAACAAGGTGTAGAGCAATTTTGCCAGGATGTTTATTGTCTACATTAACACACGCTATAATTTGACCTATGACCATCTCTGATGGATAAATAATCTGACCCGAGGAAAACTGCTGGAACTCACCCGACGTAGGCATAGAAAGCTAGCAGTGAGCCTAGCATTTCTTCTCTGCACCTGCCAACTTGTAAAGTGTGTCTGATTTATTTGCGCAGATTATGGCTCATAAAGGTGGAAGAAGTTAATAAATAGTATATCTTGGTGTCATTTTTTAAAACTATTGCATTGGTTTTATTTAAACATGCACAACAACATACATGCTGAGACCTCAAAGGCCAAGTCGCCGGCACTTCATTGCCGGCACTTCATTCAAGTTGGATTACCAAAATTCTAAGCATCTTTAAAAAAAAAAAAAAAAAAGCATCTAACCTCGTTTTTGCATGAAGATAAAAAGATCATCGAGAAATTCTTTGCGCTGCGGGTCCATGTCCAGTACGTAAAGCTACACCGCAAAAAAAAAAAAAAAAATCTCATTAGCATAATGTATCGTCATAACAAGAAATGGGGTCCCCGCTCAATCCACTGACTTTTGCAAAGTCCCTGGATGGTTCGGCTCTGCCTCTTCCGCCTTCATTCTCATCAGCCCAGATGGTAGCTCTCTAACAGTAGGAAGAGAGGAGTGCATAGTGGACCAAGTCCAATCAATGAATAAATAAAAATAATAATAATAGCCGGGAGTTTTGCCGATTAAATAACGTTATAACGCTGTTTAGCAGGTATGATCAGAAAGTTATTCTGTTTGGCAAAATAGTACAATTCCTCTTAAAATATTCCATTGGTCCCCTCCGTGAGTCGTCACCTTATCGTGGTGGAGGGGTTTGCGTGCCCCTATGATCCTAGGAGCCATGTTGTCTGGGGCTTCATGCCCCTGGTAGGGTCACCCATGGCAAACGGGTCCTAGGTGAGGGGCCAGACAAAGCACGGCTCACACTACCCCTTATGATGCAAACCATTATTGAACGACGTTTTCCCTCGCCCGGACGCGGGTCACCGGGGCCCCCCTCTGGAGCCAGGCCTGGAGGCGGGGCTCGAAGGCGAGCGTCTGGTGGCCGGGCCTTCGCCCATGGGGCCCGGCCGGGCTCAGCCCGAAAAGGAAACGTGGGTTCCCCTTCCCATGGGCTCACCACCTGTGGGAGGGGCCAAAGGGGTCGGGTGCATTGCAAGCTGGGCGGCGGCCAAAGGCAGGGACCTTGGCGGTCTGATCCCCGGCTGCAGAAGCTGGCTCTTGGGACATGGAATGTCACCTCTCTGGCTGGAAAGGAGCCCGAGCTGGTGTGCGAGGCAGAAAAGTTCCGACTAGATATAGTCGGACTTGCCTCCACGCACAGTTTGGGTTCCGGTACAAGCCCTCTCGAGAGGGGCTGGCTCTCTTCCACTCTGGAGTTGCCCACGGTGAGAGGCGTCGAGCAGGTGTGGGTATACTTATTGCCCCCCGGCTGGGCGCCTGCACATTGGGGTTCACCCCGGTGAACGAGAGGGTAGCCTCCCTCCGCCTTCGGGTGGGGGGACGGGTCCTGACTGTTGTTTGTGTCTATGCACCAAACGGCAGTTCAGAGTACCCACCCTTTTTGGAGTCCCTGGAGGAGGTGCTGGAGAGCGCTCCTTCTGGGGACTCCATCGTTCTACTGGGTGACTTCAATGCTCACGTGGGCAATGACAGTGAGACCTGGAAGGGCGTGATTGGGAGGAACGGCCCCCCCGATCTGAACCCGAGCGGTGTTCTATTATTGGACTTCTGTGCTCGACACGGATTTTCTATAATGAACACCATGTTCAAACATAAGGGTGTCCATGTGTGCACTTGGCACCAGGACACCCTAGGCCGCAGTTCGATGATCGACTTTGTAGTCGTGTCATCGGATTTGCGGCCGCATGTTTTGGACACTCGGGCGAAGAGAGGGGCGGAGCTGTCAACTGATCACCACCTGGTGGTGGGTTGGCTCCGATGGTGGGGGAAGATGCCGGTCCGACCTGGCAGACCCAAACGTTCTGTGAGGGTCTGCTGGGAACGTCTGGCGGAATCCCCTGTCAGGAAGAGCTTCAACTCCCACCTCCGGCAGAACTTTTCCCACGTCCCGGGGGAGGCGGGGGACATTGAGTCCGAACCCGCTGGTGGACACCGGCGGTAAGGGATGCCGTCAAGCTGAAGAAGGAGTCCTATCGGGCCGTTTTGGCCTGCGGGACTCCCGAGGCAGCTGACAGGTACCGGATGGCCAAGCGGAACGCGGCTTCGGCGGTTGCTGAGGCAAAAACCCGGGCGTGGGAGGAGTTTGGCGAGGCCATGGAGAATGACTTCCGGACGGCTTCGAGGAAATTCTGGTCCACCATCCGGCGTCTCAGGAGGGGGAAGCAGTGCAACGTCAACACTGTTTACAGTGGCGATGGCGTGCTGCTGACCTCGACTCGGGACGTCGTGTGTCGTGGGGAGAATACTTCGAAGACCTCCTCAATTCCACCGACACGCCTTCCATTGTGGAGGCAGGGCCTGGGGACTCTGAGGCGGACTCTCCAATCTCTGGGGTTGAAGTCACTGAGGTAGTTAAAAAACTCCTCGGTGGCAAGGCCCCGGGAGTGGATGAGATCCGCCCGGATTTCTTAAGGGCTCTGGATGCCGTGGGGCTGTCATGGCTGACACGTCTCTACAGCATCGCGTGGACATCGGGGACAGTGCCTCTGGATTGGCAGACTGGGGTGGTGGTTCCCCTCTTTAAGAAGGGGGACCGGAGGGTGTGTTCCAATTACAGGGGAATTACACTCCTCAGCCTCCCTGGTAAGGTCTATTCAGGGGTGCTGGAGAGGAGGGTCCGTCGGGAGGTCGAACCTCGGATTCAGGAGGAACAGTGTGGCTTTCGTCCTGGCCGTGGAACAGTGGACTAGCTCTTCACTCTCAGCAGGATCCTCGAGGGTGCATGGGAGTTCGCCCAACCAGTCCACATGTGTTTTGTGGACTTGGAGAAAGCGTTCGACCGTGTCCCTCGGGAGGTCCTGGGGGGGGTGCTTCGGGAGTACGGGGTACCGAGCCAACTGATAAGGGCGGTTCGGTCCCTGTATCACCGATGCCAGAGTTTGGTCCGCATTTCTGGCAGTAAGTCGGATTCGTTCCCAGTGAGGGTTGGACTCCGCCAAGGCTGCCCTTTGTCACCGATTCTGTTTATAATTTTTATGGACAGAATTTCTAGGCGCAGCCGAGGCGTTGAGGGTGTCCGGTTTGGGGACCTCAGCATCGCGTCTCTGCTTTTTGCAGACGACGTGGTGCTGTTGGCTTCTTCAGGCTGTGATCTCCAGCTCTCACTGGAGCGGTTTGCAGCCGAGTGCGAAGCGGTTGGGATGAGGGTCAGCACCTCCAAATCCGAGTCCATGGTCCTCGATCGGAAAAGGGTGGAATGCCCTCTCCAGATCGGGGATGAGATCCTGCCCCAAGTGGAGGAGTTTAAGTATCTTGGGGTCTTGTTCACGAGTGAGGGGAGGATGGAGCGCGAGATCGACAGGCGGATCGGTGCAGCGTCGGCAGTAATGCGGACTCTGTACCGATCCGTCGTGGTGAAGAGAGAGCTGAGCCAAAAGGCAAAGCTCTCAATTTACCGGTCGATTTACGCTCCTACCCTCACCTATGGTCACGAGCTATGGGTCGTGACCGAAAGAACGAGATCCCGGATACAAGCGGCCGAAATGAGTTTTCTCCGCAGGATGTCCGGGCTCTCCCTTAGAGATAGGGTGAGAAGTTCGGTCATCCGGGAGAGACTCGGAGTAGAGTCGCTACTCCTCCACGTTGAGAGGAGCCAGATGAGGTGGCTTGGGCATCTCATCAGGATGCCTCCTGGACGCCTCCCTGGGGAGGTGTTCCGGGCATGTCCCACCGGTAGGAGACCCCTACTTGCTCTACTGTGTATACATAATACATCATTTAAAGGGGGGGGGGGGCGACTTTGCTGAGAGACAGTGACAAGGAGGTGAGGGAGAGGGTTCCATTGTCATGATGTAGTTTAATGTGACATGTTATTGCTCCATGCGCTCCTACTTAATGTGAAAGTTAGAGGCCAAAACGGAACCGCTGAGATATTACTGTTCCTCAGACGCGCGTGAACAGCAGCGAGATGATAGCAATGAGAAAGTGTTCAGTGTAGAGAATTTGGGCCGTGCGCATAATTCATCCACCGTTTGACGTCACTGTTGTCACTACAACCGTTACCGGTCGGCTTTGTCGTCATGCGTGGCTCACGATTCAGTTCAATTTGATGTTTGGTATTAAAACAAGAGTGTGTTTTAGACAACATAACATGGACGGGGATGGTCTTGTCTATTTATCACACTTGTGGTTTATCAAAATAATGGAATGTTTTGGTTATTGCTCTGATGGGGATTGTAACATCTGCGTTGTTTTCGCTTGACAACCCAAACTGTGGTTCAAGGAATGGTCCCATAACAGCATTTTACACTCTCAGCTATAAAACACATGGGAAACAAAACAACACAAAAACATAAACTATAATTCCCTTTGTGTTTATAGTAGAAACAACTCATGTTAGCCTCGACTGGGAATTATTTAGTAGACTTTTCCACGGTAGCTTCAACAAAGGGGGCGTTAACTGAGCAGTCTCGAAAAACTGACATAAGAAGTTGAAATATTTTTTCTTCACATGGGGTTTGAGAATTTGACTAATTGCTCAGCCTTCTACAATCCACAGTGCCATTTTTTGAAGTCTTAAAAAAAGAAAATAAAAAATTTACAACACAGTTTCAACTGGTGTGACTCAAAAGCACCCATGTAAACACCACACATATTTCCAAAATGTCTTCCTATATATGCAGCTTCAACTAAATGATTATCTGCAGCCTCCTCTCCCTGGGGTAGCTTTTGACACATGTAATAGCTGGGCTTAGAATTCCTAATAAAGGGCCTTCTACTCCCCCGCGTAGAAACTCTATTGACGCCAAGGTAGATAAACATCCCAGTCCTTTCAGCATCAAATGGAAATAAAACCCTTCCCCCCCCTTATTGATGAGCAAGTGAGACCTACTGTGGCTATTAACAAAAGATCTGGCAGTTAATTGCTTACAGAGCTTTCACACAACCAACCCTGGGAATGCTGATCGTATTCAGTATGTAGGTTTCTTTTGTTTCACCAAAAACCTTTTACTACTTGTAGGACATCACTTTTACTAAACCCTATTTGCTTTTTTTGAAGCTTACTTATCATGTTAATAAATTATTTCGTTTTAAGTTTTACTCATTCAGTTGTAGTTTATATAAAGTGGAACAGCGACGCTTTAGTCTGAATTCCTCGTTTTGATAGCATCACAGGTCCCTCTTTTATACTTGGTCTGAGGTGAGGCTCAGAGCAAACCATTTTGGTGCGGTCTCTTTAAATGCAAATGATATACTTCACACCCCACTACCTCCAGCCCGCAAGATGTATACCTCCCTTTCCGCTCTGACATATTTGTAGTTTTTTAGCCAAGGTAGCATTTACTTGCGTCGCAAACCTTTTCATTGATTAAAAGATGTTACCGGCAGAAGACTTGTCCATACGTACATACATACTAACACGTAACAAAATAAGTCCCCTCACAATATTTATGAGCACATTTTGTAAACAAGCACTGCAGTCAAGTTAACCAGTAAGCTAATGCTAGCGTTAGCAAGAAGCTAATGAATGCATTTAACACATTGTGTTCTCCAAGAATAATACAGCACATTTGATTCAATTCATCTGATACAACTGTTGACATAGTCATCTTAGGGTAGGATAACCGGCAAACTTGACGTTTGTTACGGAGGAAGAATCACACACGTCTTCATCTTTGCTCAACTTGCCCCGGAAGAGAGCGAGTTTTATTCAGAACACGCCCACATAGAAAATCACAGGGACTCTGTGATTCCCAAAACAAACAGCAAGGTGAGACATAACACCACTATGAGAGCACAACAATTTCTATAATTTAACACCCCCACTTGCTCTCATAATAAAACAATGTGTTTTGTTTTGTTTTACAGCCCAAACAAAAACCTCTCAAACTTGTCTAACTTAAACTTGGTTGCTGGCTTAGTCATAACATCAGCCACTATAGCAGTTGTTGGGCAGTACTGTATGGTAATCTTGCCATCATTGATTATGGAACGAACAAAATGAAAGCGGTTGTGAATATGTTTAGATCTTTGGCGGTTGACAGGATCTTTGCCTTGAGCAATTGCTCCTTGGTTGTCCTCAAAGACTGTCACTGGAACATAATCAAAGTCAAAGTCAAAGTCAGCTTTATTGTCAATCTCTCCACATGTCACAACACACAAAGAGACCGAAATTACGTTTTTCTCTATCCCACGGTGACGAGACACATAACACGATAGACATACAAGTACGCGACACAATATAAAAACAAGAAGGCAAAAATTCAAACAATCAATAGTAAGAGTGATGAATAAATAATAAATAAACAAATAACACAATAAATAAGCAAACATAAACAAAAAGGCACAAACAATAAATAATAAGAGTAATAATAAATAATAAATAAACAGATGGAACAACAAATAAGAGCCAGTGTGCATACAGACAGTACAGACCGTAAAAGTACAGGACGCTACGCAGAACGGGGGAGCGAGTTCAGGATCCTAACAGCCTGGAGTATGAAGCTGTTTGAGAGTCTGGTGGTGCGGGAGCGCAGGCTTCTGTACCTCTTGCCAGAGGGCAGAAGCTCGAACAAAGAGTGAGCGGGGTGACTCACATCACTCACAATCGTGGTCACCTTGCGGGTGAGATGGGAGGTGTAAATGTCCTTCAAGGAGGGGAGCGAAGCACCAGAAATCTTACCAGCCGTGTTCACTATGCGCTGCAGGGCCTTCAAGTTGTAGTCAGTGCAGCCGCCACCCCAAACAGCAATACAGCTGGAGAGGATGCTCTCAATGGTGCCGCGGTAAAATGCAGTCATGACGGCCGGAGGAGCGCTCGCCCGCCTGAGTTTCCGCAGGAAGTACAGGCGGCGCTGGGCTTTCTTTGCCAGTGCTGCGGTGTTGGTGGACCAGGAGAGATCCTCACTGATGTGCACCCCCAGGAACTTGGCGCTGCTCACTCTCTCCACCACAGCACCGATGGTCACTGTCAATTCCACTCAGTAAGTGAAGCATATATAAACAGTCCTGTGTTGTTGAAGCCAAAGCCATGTATTCAGCCTCACATTTAGACAGGGCAACTGTTGGCTGCTTCATTGTTTTCCATGAAACAGGAGGACCTTGTTCAGTAAGAGTCAGACAATAAGCTGTAGTCAAGTCAAGTAAATTTTATTTGTATAGCCCTAAATCACAAGCAGTCTCAAAGGGCTTCACATAGACAAAAATTGACAATTATTCTCAAAGCATCCCCTGATCTTAAGCTCCCAAAAGGGCAGCTAGAGGGGGTGGAAAGGGAGAAAAAACAAACTCCAGCCGAATCGGCCACTACAGCCGAATCGGCCACTACAGGTTAGTTAAAGGCCATATCATAGAAATGTGTCTTTAAACGTGTCTTAAATGTTTCTACTGCGGTAGCAGTCCTAATATCCATTGGTAGGGCATTCCAAAGCTCTGGAGCCCGAATAGAAAATGCTCTAGACCGTGCAGACATTTTTTTGGCCCTCGGTGTTGCTAAAAGAGTAGCGTTTTGCAAACGAAGGTTACGAGGCGGAACATAAGGAACAACTAGGTCGACGAGATATGAAGGCGCTAAGCCATGCAGTGATTTATAGGTTAATAGAAGAACCTTGAAGTCACATCTTAAATGGACCGGGAGCCAATGTAAGTTGGCTAATATTGGGGTAATGTGATCAGATTTTCTTGTCCGTGAGAGCAGCCTTGCAGCAGCATTTTGTATTAACTGTAGACTTTTGATGCGGGACTTAGGAAGACCAGAGAATAATACATTACAGTAGTCTAGGCGCGACGTGACAAACGCATGTATAATAGTTTCCGCATCACCGGTCGAGAGGATCGGACAAATCTTTGCAATATTACAAAGGTGAAAAAACGCAATTCTGGTTATATTCTTAATGTGCTTTTGAAAGGAGAGGGTTTGGTCAAATATTACCCCGAGATTAGTTACAGTATTGCTCTGAGTGATAGTACGGTTATCTATAGTTATAGCGGTTTCCTTGAATAAGTGTTGATAACGAGTTGGACCAATTACTGTTTAGGATTGTTTTTATTGAGATTAATAACTTGCAAAAAATACAGAGTTTTTGCTACGATAAGTGCATCTTTATATTTCAGGAGGCTATCCTGCCATACCTGATGGAAAACCTCAAGTTTGGTTAGACGCCATCTGCGCGCTTGCTTTCTACTAGGGGTGTAAATCGCGGGTTTTGTCACGATACAATATCATATCGATACAAAGAACTACGATACGATATTTGCCGATATCTTAAAGCCTGCTGCGATTCATTCACGATATATCACGATATAGTGCTCTACGATCGATATTTTTTTTTTTGAAATAAAAAATATAGAACAATATCCTGATTTATAACAATTCATACGCAAAATCAACAAGGTACTGCAAACTCTTTATTTAGGAAATTACAAGAGTACTGTAGTATACAAAGTGCTTATTTTAACACTGAACTTTAATGTCGTGTTTTTTCTTTAAATGTGCGGTGAGATTTGTGGTCCCTGAATATTTGATCACCGCATGGCAGGATTTACAAACTGCACGTGTCTTGTCTGTTGAGCCATCTTTTCTTTGGAATCCAAAGTGCTTCCAAACGAATGACTTGAAGCCTAAAGGGGAGCAAATTTCCTCGGCTTTTTGGACACTAGCCATAGCACCAGCCCAGGAGCCGCGTACTAGTTGTCGACTCCCCTTTCACGTGCCTGCTCTGCTCACAACACAACAACGCCGCGCACTGCTCCCGGAAAGAGGAAGCAAGCAACAATGAACTGGATTTCAAAATAAAGTCGCGTCTAATGTCCGAGGTCAAACACGGCGATATAAATCGATGTTTACGTTTAGCATCGATGCCAATAAATCATAGAGCATTATATCAATTAATTGATGTGTATCGATGAATCGTTACACCCCTACTTGCTGCGCACACATCCCTGAGACAGGGAAAATGAGCAGGGTCACCGCTTGCCATGTGCGTCTCCCATAACGCGAGCTTTAACTTGAATCCACGTATGCTGTCATAATACTGTTACAATTTTTTTGCGTCCTTGCAACATTTTGTTTAGATTATTCAAGTGCTCTGTATTATCAACCATAAATGCAAGGTCCTGCAGCCAAAGTGGGCACTGTAATTCCTTAGCAGGTTTACCTTTTTTCTCCATGAATTGTCCGATTTCCCCATGGAGATCAAAGAAGCGCTTCAGCACAGCACCTCTGCTTAACCATCTTACTTCAGTGTGGTATGGCAGACCATGGGTAATGTTACAGTCACTGAGAAAGCTGTCAAACTGACGATGATTGAGACCTCTGGCCAGAGGCGTAGCCAGGAATTTTTCCAGTAGGGGCGCACACCCACAGGAAAAAAAATCGAACATCACCCACGCCGTTCGCTGATCGCTAAAACAACATCCGGGTCCGGGAGGCAAACGGTTAATAGATAACATCGCGCACATAGAATAGCGCAAGCACATTCGCGCAAGACCGAAAGAAAAAAAACGGCATGAAAATGAAAGCTCGATTTTTTTTCAACCGGGGCGCAGGGAGTCCTAACCGGGGCGCCGCCCCGGCTCGCCCCGGCTTGGCTACGCCTCTGCCTCTGGCTCGGATGAAATTAACAGTTTGGACAACCACCTCCATGACGTGATCCATTTTTAGCGACTTGCAACGTAATCCCTCCTGATGCAAAATGCAATGAAATGTCCAAAAATCACCTCTTCCATTTGCGGCTTGTACTTTCTCTCTGAACTTCGTCACAACACCTGCCTTTTTCCCGATCATTGACGGCGCACCGTCAGTAGCCAGGTTTACGGCGCGGGACCAGTCCGCCCCGACTCTGTCCAGCGCTCCAACAACGGAGCGTAAAATGTCATCAGCTGTCGTGGTGTCGGTCATAGGCACCAACTCGAGAAACTCTTCTGTGACAGTCAAAGTCTCGTCAACTCCACAAATGAATATGGCGAGTTGAGCAACGTCCGTAACATCAGTACTCTCATCAATTGCAATGGAAAATGCCAGAAATGACTCCTCTTTGCGTTTCCGTTGGCTGTCCAAGTCTGCCGATAGTTCCGAAATCCTGTCTGCCACAGTATTTCTCGTCAAGCTAATATTGGCAAAAGCTTGTCGCTTCTCAGGACACACAATTTCCGCAGCCTTCAGCATACAGTTTTTGACGTACTCCCCATCACAGTATGCCTTTGACGCGAATGCTATTTGGCTAGCAATTACGTAGCTGGCTTTCACCGCAGCATCACTGACCTCTCGGCTCCGGGTGAAAACAGATTGCTGTTTCCTCAGACCCACCAGCATTTTATTTACCTTCTGTTTTCTCAGTTCTCCGTGCAAGCTGTTGTATTTTTCTCCATGCTGAGTTTCATAGTGGCGCCGAATATTGTATTCCTTAAGCACCGAAACATCTAAACTTTAGACGAAGACGGATTTTTCATTCTTTTTGAGAGTGGACCAAAATCTACGAAGATGAATTTCCAGAGTCTTCGATTTGGACTTTGTCAAATTTTAAGCTTCGAGGAAGGCAGAGGAGACAGCCGCTTCGGGCAGAAAGGGGAAGACGCCACTGTTACGGCGTTGGCTAAGCTCCTCATGGCCAGACCTTTCCTCTTTTTTTGAACAGAATTCGGATTTTGGAACAAAGGACAGTCGATCACTCGACTTGTTCAACCAAATAGGATTTTAGACCTTTTGTCTCCTCTTTTGTTCTGAGATGGGTGAGTGTTGTTTTTTTCGATTTGTAATTCTTTTTCTTGCGTATTCATTAAATTTCTTCTTAATCCTTAATTCAGTTATCGATTATTTCGTATTGACTATGTTGAGCATGGTTTATATGCAGTAATTAGAATTTTAAAATTTCTTTATTTCCCTATCATAATCATTCTTTAAATCAGTTCAATTCTTTTTTAAGTGAAGACAGCTTTAATCCTTAACATCAGGAATTGTCAGATCTGGTTTGAAGTACCGTAATTTTTGGACTATAAATCGCGTTTTTTTACATAGTTTGGGTGGGGGGGCGACTGTAATTCGAATTTCAAGTGACGACAGCAGCGCAACGTCGCGTCAGCAGCAGCTCGTCGAGTCAATCTTTGTCCTTTATGTAAACAACCGCCGCGGTGCTGACGCAGCGTCGCGCTGCCTCGTCGCGCTGCCTCGTCGCGCTGCCTCGTCGCGCTGCCTCGTCGCGCTGCCTCGTCGCGCTGCCTCGTCGCGCTGCCTCGTCGCGCTGCCTCGTCGCGCTGCCTCGTCGCGCTGCCTCGTCGCGCTGCCTCGTCGCGCTGCCTCGTCGCGCTGCCTCGTCGTTATTCCACAGATCTACTATATAACTATATTGTAGCGTCAACAAAGTTCAAGGAAAGACGTGGGTTTGGTAAACGGCTCCGAGCCCCATCCACCGTCCCTGGACAGCCACCCGGCCGAGCACCGGCGCCCGACTTCAATCCACGGAAGTGAAAGAGAGCTCCGTCGAGTGACGCGCGACGCGACGTCGCGGTCGCGCGTCAGCAGCGCGACGTCGCGTCAGCAGCGCGGCGGTTGTTTACATAAAGGACAAAGATCGACTCGTCCAGGGACGGTGGATGGGGCTCGGACAAAGCTTTTACGCACGCCCGGTCCTACTCTACCGAGCTGTCTTTCACCTACGTGGATGGAAGTCGAGGGCCGGCGCTCAGCCGGGTGGCTGTCCAAGGACGGTGGATGGGGCTCGGTCATGGCTTTTACGCACACCCGGTCCTATTCTATGGAGCTCTCTTCCACTTCCGTGGCTAGAAGTCCACGCCGCCACACGCCTGTAAGTTTGTTTTGTTAAATAAAGAGCCTTTTACCAAACCCACGTCTTTCCTTGAACTTTGTTAACGCTACAATATAGTTATATAGTAGATCTGTGGAATAACGACGAGGCTGACGTCAGGGCGCATGCGCGGCGATGTTGACAAAGGACGAGGAATTTGATTGATGGATTTAATGATTTAGAGTGCACAGATGGTTTGAGAACATTATTGCTTTAACATAAGTGCAAGAGCCGTCAACGGCGCACACGCATTGTTGACAAAGGACAATTAATGGATTTAATGAATTGGAGTGACGCAGATGGTTTTATTAACGTGTTATTTATGTAATAGTTTTTTTAATAACTGATTTTACGTCAGGGCCGTTCTCAGCTCCTAGTTTGTGTTTATGTTACGTTAGCATACCTATCGTTTAGCCTGTTGTTGCTCGTTCATGACTGTTCTTGGTGTTGGATTTTGTCGAAGAAATTGCCCCCCAAAATGCGACTTATACTCCGGAGCGACTTATATATGTTTTGTTTTTCACTTTTTTGGGCATTTTATGGCTGGTGCGACTTATACTCCGGTGCGAATTATAGTCAGAAAATTACGGTAGTTATCTTGAGCTCAGCTGGGGCGAATGTGCGCTAGTGTAAATAACGAATCCCTGAGGTCTTAACAAAGACATCTAAATATATCAGAGATTTAACAAAAGCCTCAAATCACAGAAGGGAGCCATCAGTATGGCGCGGTAATTCTGACGACATGTCTCAATTTTAAGTTACTCGGCACGAGCGTCGTTTAACTTCAAAGGGATTGGCGTCATAAAGAGATTATATTGATTCTTTTAGAATGACCATATTTATTCTAATTATCGCCCATATTCTAATAATCGCCCAGTGTGAGTTAGCGATGACATAAATAAAAAACATTGATACCTCTAATTATCGCCCATGCTGCTAAAAATTCCCTCAAAAATTTACGTTTTCCTCCGCGACCGCATGCCGACGTCATTGCGCAAGTTTAAATATGACTGATTTGACAGCACGTCGAATGTCCCTTTTAAATAGTTTTTCTCCATAAACTATAATCTGAAACCATATTTTGCCTCTGGTTCAATAGGACCAGCTAGATCTGTGTGCACCAACTCAAGTGCACTCTTAGCTCTGATGTCTGGCTCTCTGTTTCTACTCTGAGCGTACTTCCCTTGAATGCACACCTGACAGTTTGGGTTAGCTCTTTCAACAGAACCACCGATTTTCATCCCTTCAACAACACTAGGCAGTTTTGCCACGTCATCATAGTTACAGTGACCTAATACTTCATGCCATGTTTGAATATCATAACATGCCTGACAATCATCAGTCTCACTATTGTACGTGTCCAGGTAGTACAACCTGTTGTACTCATGTATGTTGAAGCTGGTGCCATCCTTGTGAGTGAGCTGGTCGCCACCAGCTACTAAGTTCACCTTGGCACCATTTGACGTTGCAGTCTTCAAAGAAAAAATGTCCTATGGGTAGGATGGAATATGTAGCGCTCCTTTCAATGTCACCTTCATCCGCTGATCTTTGTTTGTCATCAGCACCACCTGTGCGTCTCCTCTATTTGTTGCCCCGCCGCTTAACCTTGTCCCGTCTGCTAACTCCAAAACGTGGTTCTCTGGTTTGAAGCTGCTGTCAAACTTCTTGAACTTTGAGATGTCCGTTATGATGTGTGACGTTGCTCTGGTGTCGACCATCAGTGTCCCTTGTCTTGATCCACTGCACTCGAAGTCACTAATCTTGAACGCATATCCGTGCTGCTCTTCCTCTGTGTCGGTTACTTGTCATAGATCATCTCTCCTTCTTCTGCACGTGTGTAGCATTTTTACAAATCGTACACCACTGCTTCTGTTTCTGCTGCTGCTTCTTTGGACACGCGCTTGCCATGTGTCCTTTCTGGTCACAGTTGTAACAAGTAATGTTGTTCATGGTCTCTCTTCCACTGGCTCTCAGCTTGGATGCATTCACCTTCATTACACCATCATCATTGGTGGCTGCATTTAGCTTCTCAGTGCTTTCATAGCTTTTCAGCTTCGTCTTGAACTCAGCAAATGTCATTTTGTCATCATCATTCTGCGTTATGTGAATGGCAAAGGGCTTGAACGACTCTGGCAACCCCTTCAGAATCATTGCAATCAACAGTCCATCACTTAGTGTCTCATCTGCATTTCTCAGTGCCATAATAGCAGTTTCTGCTCTAATAATTTTGTCTGTGACAGTCTCATTAGCTGCTTTCTGCAGTCAGTTCAATGTAAAGGCTAATCACACGTGGTTTGCCTTAACAGCATAATGTTCTCTGAATATTTTCAATGCTTTTCTCCTATCGTTGGCGGCATTTCTCATCACGAGAGCAAGGCTTTTGCCGTCCAGAAACTGTATCAATTCAGCATAAGCTTTTTCAATTTTATTTGCATTATTTTCTTCATCTTCCTCACCTGAACCGTCGACTGGCTCATTCAAAATGGTCGCTTCAGCCCTTGCAGTCGCAGGTGGCCAAGAAACATTGTTTCCCATATTTCGTAATTCTTCTCATCTTCATCAAAACACAATCTACTCCATCGGTTTCCAACATCACTTCTCGGCCCATAACCTGTTGACATAGTCATTTTAGGGTTACGTCTCATCCGAAGTTTTGCTATGTGTCTAGGTTGCCGTGGTTTCTGTTCGCATCGCCCCTCCCCTCCTGTGTCATCTCAATCAATGTAAGCACGGTCACCTGCCTCGTGTTTCGTGTTTTGTATTTAAGTCCTGTCTGCCCTGTGTTGTTGTCGTTGTAATGTCTTCACGTCCTTTGTCTCACGTCCCTGTCGGTTAGTCCTCTAGTTATTTTGTTAAGTCATGTCAGTTCGCCGAGTCTGTCTTTGAGTTCTTCAATAAACCCTGGTCCAAGCTGCATTTGGTCGCCCTGCTCCATCCAATCCATGACAGAATGATCCGATCATCACAGCGACCAGCGCCTGGACCAACCTCCTCCATCAGCTCCCACTGCGACGCCCGATCCACATCCGTCGTCCGAGCATGTTCCAGCGCCATGGGCTCCGCGGCCGCCATCGGACTTTGCTCCCGCGCCCCCGGACCCTTGGCCACCATCGGAGTGCTCCTGGCGCCAGCGGCTCCGCGGCCGCCGGACTTCGCTCCAGCGACGCCGGACCCACGGCCGCCATTGGAGTGCCACCTGGCGCCATCAGGCTCGCGGCCACCATTGGGCTCCACCCCAGCGTTGCAGGACCCGCGGGCGTCGCCAGACTTCAAGCCAGCTGCGCCGGACCCACGATTGTTCCTGGCCCCGCTCCCACTGCTGCGGCGCGTGGTGGCTCTTGCCGCTGCGCACTGCTCCGCCTTTCGAGTGCTGATCGCGGTCTGGACTTCCAAACGCCGCCGATTGCGGCTCTGACTGTTTGTATGCCGCCCATTGCGGTTTATGTCCCTAGAGTTGCCGCCGATTGCGGTTCGTGTTCCTGAGTTGCCGCCGATTGCGGTTCGTGTTCCAGAGTTGCCGCCGATTGTGGTTTATGTCCCTAGAGTTGCCGCCGATTGCGGTTCGTGTTCCTGACTTGCCGCCGATAGCGGTTCGTGTTCCAGAGTTGCCGCTGATTGCGGTTCAGGTCTCCAGAGTTGCCGCCGATTGCGGTTTGTGTCTCCAGAGTTGCCGCCGATTGCGGTTCGTGTCTCCTGAGTTTCTGCCGATTGAGGTTTGTGCCCGGCGGGTCATGGGAATAACGCCGCCGGATCGCGGGTCGGCATCGTTTATGGTCGGAACTACGACGGTATCTGATCATCTTCGAACCTCCGACTTTCGTTCTTGATTAATGAAAACATTCTTGGCAAATGCTTTCGCCCTGGCCCGTCTTGCGCTGGTCCAAGAATTTCACCTCTAGCGGCGCAATACGAAATCCCCCGGCCGTCGCTCTCAATCATGGCCCCAGTTCAGGAGGGAAGACCCACAAAATAGAACCGGGGTCCTATTCCATCATTCCTAGCTGCGGTATGCAAGGCGGCGCTGGCCTGCTTTGAACACTAATTTTTTCAAAGTAAACACTTGGGCGGGACACCCAGTTAGGGCATCCCGGGGGCGGACCGAGATGCAGGGGCTGGGACAGACGGATGCACGCCTCGCGGCGGACCGTCAGCTCGCGTCCCGAGGTCCAACTACGAGCTTTTTAACTGCAGCAACTTTAAGATACGCTATTGGAGCTGGAATTACCACAGCTGCTGGCACCAGACTTGCCCTCCAATGGGTTCTCGCCCAAGGGTTTGGACTGTGCTCATTCCAATTACAGGGCGTCGAAAGAGTCCTGCATTGTTATTTTTCGTCACTACCTCCCCGTGTCGGGAGTGGGTAATTTGCACGCCTGCTGCCTTCCTTGGATGTGGTAGCCGATTCTCAGGCTCCCTCTCCGGAATCGAACCCTGATTCCCCGTTACCTGTTGTCACCATGGTAGACGCAGAAAGTACCATCGAAAGTTGATAGGGCAGACATTCGAATGAGACGTCGCCGCCGCGGAGGGCCGGCGATCGGCTGGAAGTTATCTAGGGTCACCAAGGGAGGCCGGGCTGGACGCGCAGAGGGCCGCGGCGCACCCCTTGGCCCGCGCGCCCGATCCGTGTGAGCTGGCCCGCCCGTCGTTGCCGCCGCGGTGGTGTCGCTGTGTCTGCCGCGCGCGTACTGTGGCCAGATCAGACACGTAGGACGCTGACGCGCCGTCGCTTGGCAGAGCGGCTCCCGTCGGTCGGTCGGGGGGCGGGCGGTTCGCGTGGGGGGGACGGGCTCGGAAAAGCGAACTCGGTCGGGCTTTGCCAGCGGCGGCCGAGGATGAACCGTGCGGGAACGGCGTCGACCTTCCGGCCCGAGCTGGGGGAACGTGCGATGACCCAGGCGGGAAGCTGTGCCCCGTCCGAGTCAGACTCGGTCGTTGCGGCCCGCTGAGGCTCGCTTCATTTCCGTAAAGCGGGGGTCGGGGGCGCGGCGCTGTGCCGGCGACTTGCCTCGCGCGGAGGCCCAAGCGGGAAGCTGCGCCCCGTCCGAGTCAGACTCGGTCGTTGCGGCCCGCCGGTCTCGCGCTGCTGCCAGGATGCGGAGTTGGATCGACACTGGTGGGAGCCGGGGGGTCGAAGGGGTACCAGCGACCCCTCCGTTCTCAGCGCCGCTGTCACCCAGACGGGAAGCTGCGCCCTGGCCGAGTCAGACTCGGTCGGTGCGGCCCGCTGTGGCCAGCTGGCAACTAGCTACGGAAGGGTACCGGCGCTCCCGACGAACCCGCCGGGGGGCTGGTGACCAACGCTGCGTTCGGCGCTTATTGCTGCGACCGGGAGGGAAGCTGCGCCCCGTCCGAGTCAGACTCGGTCGTTGCGGCCCCCCCGAGCCCGCACGCCTCACGCGGAAGGTCATACGCCACCGGCGGCACGAAAGACGCCTCCCGCAACGCGGCAGTCGGGAAAGGCTATTCGGATAGTCGAGCAGAGTGGGACAGCACATCCCGCGGTGCCGTCTGGTTAGGCAAGGGTTTGAGAAACAGCATTCGCGGTAGACCGGCGCGGCCGGCGGACGCCCACGCGGCGTGCCGCGATCGGATCGCGCGCTCGGCCTCCATTGATTTCCTCTAGGTGCGTGATTCGGGCGTCTCGGTCTCGCTGCCGTACGGTCGCGCCAAGGCCTGCGGGGGCGGCGCGTAGCGCACGCTCTCGCGGCGGCCGAGGCGCTAGAGTGCGACCCGCAAGTGGGGAGGAACCGTCCAGCCAACGCCGGCGCGAGCCGGGGCCGGTGGGGGCCCTACCAAGGCGGGTCATGAGTGCCAGTCGGTCAGTTCGGGAGAAGGGGAGGGTACTCGGAGGCCCGCCGGGAGCAGACGGGGGTCCGGAAGCTGAGGGGGTGAAGGACGGCGGCCGGGAGCAGACGGCCATCCCCGGGAGGGGGGGGGTGTTCGTTCACGTGTGGACGCCGGGAGCAGGCGGCCGTCACGCGATTCTGCCAGTCGTTCCCACCGGCCTGTGTTTAAGGAGGCGGCCGGTCCTCCGTCCTTGGATGGATAACATTCGCAGATTTTTGCCCGACCTGTGTTTAAGGAGGCGGCCGGTTCGTCCGTCCTTGGATGGATAACATTCGCAGATTTTCGCCCGGCCGGTGGTTTAAGGAGGCGGCCGGTCCTCCCTCCTTGGATGTATAACATTCGCAGATTTTCACCCGGCCTATGTTTAGTGAGGCGGCCGGTCCTCCCTCCTTGGATGGATAACATTCACAGATTTTCGCCCGGCCTGTGTTTAAGGAGGCGGCCGGTTCCTCCTTCCTTGGATGTATAACATTCGCAGATTGTCGCCCGGCCTATGTTTAGTGATGCGGCCGGTCCTCCCTCCTTGGATGTATAACATTCGCAGATTTTCGCCCGGCCTATGTTTAGTGAGGCGGCCGGTCCTCCCTCCTTGGATGGATAACATTCACAGATTTTCGCCCGGCCTGTGTTTAAGGAGGCGGCCGATTCCTCCTTCCTTGGATGTATAACATTCGCAGATTTTCGCCCGGCCTATGTTTAGTGAGGCGGCCGGTCCTCCACGGAGAGCGACCCGCAAGTGGGGAGGAACCGTCCACCCAACCCCGGCGCGAGCCGGGGCCGGTGGGGGCCCTACCAAGGCGGGTCTCATTGCCTGTCGGTCAGTTCGGGAGAAGGGGGGTACTCGGAGGCCCGCCGGGAGCAGACGGGGGTCCGGAAGGTGAGGGGGTGAAGGACGGCGGCCGGGAGCAGACGGCCGTCCCCGGGAGGGGGTGTTCGTTCACGTGCGGACGCCGGGAGCAGGCGGCCGTCACGCAATTCTGCCAACCGTTCCCACCGGCCTGTGTTTAAGGAGGCGGCCGGTCCTCCACGAGATTCTGCCAAACGTTCCACCGGCCTGTGTTTAAGGAGGCGGCCGGTCCTCCACGAGATTCTGCCAACCGTTCCACCGGCCTGTGTTTAAGGAGGCGGCCGGTCCTCCCCGCCGTTCCGCCGGCCTGTGTTTAAGGAGGCGGCCGGTCCTCCACGAGATTCTGCCAAACAGTCCACTGTTCCTTCCTCGGATGGGAAACATGTAGCACTTTGACTATTTCCCAGCCGCGCTCGCACTTTGAAAATTTTCGAGCACTGTAGCACTATGAAAGTTTTCGAGAGTTTTTGTACTTAGAAAAATTTTCGCTCTTGCACTTCCAGAGTGCTTTGCTTTTCGCTCCTAGGTTCGCTGTCCGAGCAGGTGAACACTTTTTGGGGGGAACAAAACGCTAGAGACACCAGCCGCCTGGTTCTCGGGGCAAAATTTTGTGTTCCCCACACTCGTTCTGACTATATTTTGCGATTTGGGGGTAAAGGTAATAAATACAGTGACTAGGGGGACCAACTCATCGTACTCTGGCGCACCAACAGACCAAAGCTCCAGGGCGAGAGGCTGATTTTTCACTATTTGCGGCCGACCGCGGAACCAGCGCGGAGCGGACACTTTACGGCGCAAGAGCCGTTGGCACTTAGAAATTTTTCGCCAAAGTTGGCGCGAGCTCCAGGGGGAGAGGCTGATTTTCTGCTATTTGCGGCCGACCGCGGGAACCAGCGCGGAGCGGAAACTTGACGGCGCAAGAGCCGTTGGCACTTAGAAATATTTCGCCAGAGTCGGCGCGAGCTCCAGGAGGAGAGGCTGATTTTTCGCTCTTCGTGGCCGACCGCGGGAACCAGCGCGGAGCGGACACTGTGTAGCGCAAGAGCCGTTGGCACTTAGAAAATATTCGCCAGAGTCGCCGCGAGCTCCAGGAGGAGAGGCTGATTTTTTGCTCTTTGTGGCCGACCGCGGGAACCAGCGCGGAGCGGACACTGTGCGGCGCAAGAGCCGTTGGCACTTAGAAAATATTCGCCAGAGTTGGCGCGAGCTCCAGGAGGAGAGGCTGATTTTTCGCTCTTTGTGGCCGACCGCGGGAACCAGCGCGGACCGGACACTTTGCAGCGCAAGAGCCGTAGGCACTTAGGAAATATTCGCCAGAGTCGGCGCGAGCTCCAGGGAGAGAGGCTGATTTTTCGCTCTTTGTGGCCGACCGCGGGAACCAGCACGGAGCGGACACTTTACGGCGCAAGAGCACCCCTGGTACCTCAGAGCGGTCCCTGGTACCTAAATGCGTTCCCCTGGTACCTCAGCGCTTCCCCCTGGTACCTCAGCGCTCGCCCCTGGTACCTCAGCGCTCGCCCCTGGTACCTCAGCGCTCTCCCCTGGTACCTAAGCGCTCTCTCCTGGTACCTCAGCGCTACCCCTGGTACCTCAGCGCTACCCCTGGTACCTCAGCGCTTACCCCTGGTACCTCAGCGCGTACTCCTGGTACCTCAGAGCTACCACGGCTGCCGCGAGCGATGTCCGGCGAGGCTTCCAGAGCCTCAGCTAAGCATTTTCGACGGCCCGCTGGTCTTCCAGCGGAGCTCCGGCCGGTCCTCGGGGGGGCCGCTCCGCCTAACCTTTTATGCCCGATTAGGCTTCCAGAGCCTCGGCTAAGCATTTTCGACGGCCCGCTGGTCTTCCAGCGGAGCTCCGGCCGGTCCTCGGGGGGGGGGGGGGGGGGGGGGGAGATTTTTGCGGAGCTCCAGGGCCGTTCCGCCTAACTTTTTACGCCCGATTAGGCTTCCAGGGACGCGGCTAAGCATTTTTATCAGATTATGGAGCTTTTTGCGGACCTCCAGCTGGAGCTCCAGGGCCGTTCCGCCTAACTTTTTACGCCCGATTAGGCTTCCAGTGACCCGGCTAAGCATTTTTAACTGATTATGGAGCTTTTTGCGGACCTCCAGCTGGAGTTCCAGGGCCGTTCCGCCTAACTTTTTACACCCAAGGAGGCTTCCAGGGACGCGGCTAAGCATTTTTAACCGATTATAGAGCTTTTTGCGGACCTCCAGCTGGAGCTCTAAGGCCGTTCCGCCTAACTTTTTACGCTCGATTAGGCTTCCAGGGACGCGGCTAAGCATTTTTAACCGATTATGGAGCTTTTTGCGGACCTCCAGCTGGAGCTCCAGGGCTGTTCCGCCTAACTTTTTACGCCCGATTAGGCTTCCAGGGACCCGGCTAAGCATTTTTAACAGGTTATGGAGCTTTTTGCGGAGCTCCAGCCGGTGCTATGGGGGCCCTCCCCCTCACTTTTTACGCCCGATTAGGCTTCCAGGGACCCGGCTAAGCATTTTTAACAGGTTATGGAGCTTTTTGCGGACCTCCAGCTGGAGCTCCAGGGCCGCTCCGCCTGACTTTTTACGCCCGAGGAGGCTTCCAGGGACCCGGCTAAGCATTATTAACAGAATATGGATCTTTTGGGGGACTTCCAGCCGGTGCTATTGGGGACTCTCCGCCTCACTTTTGTCCCACGCTGACAAGACATAGTGCACAATATACATACAAGTACACAACAGCAAAAGTAAAAAAGAGAAGGCCAAAACAATGAATAAAGAACAGCGGGGAGTAAATAGTAAATAATCAAATGAGGTCATCGATAAGAGGAGAGGAAATGGCGCATGTTTGCGTGCAGCCATGCCAGATTAGGGTACCAGGAGGTCGGCTAGACACGTGTCCGCTATCGCCGGAGCTCTGCTGGAAGATCGGCGCCGTCTGGCGGACACGCCGTGGTAAAGCGGGCAAACGGCGAGAGTAACTATGACTCTCTTACGGCAGCCCTGAGGTGAAATTGTCTCTGGTCCGACGGAACTTTGTGACTTCCCCACGCGCTCCCGGGGCCACTGGGAGGGCGTGCACACGCGCGAGGCGGCCGAAAATAGCTCCAGGAGAGCGGGTGGACGCTTTTTGAGCACCGCGGCGGAGATCGCGGAGCATTAATGACTTCCAGCGGGTCGCAAACGCACCCAACGCCGTCCGAGGGAACTTTGTGATTTCCCCACGCGCTCGCGGGGCCACCGGCAGGCCATGCACACGGGCGAGATGGCCGAAAAAAGCACCAGCAGAGCGGGTGGACGCTTTTTAAGCACCGCGGCGGAGATCGCGGAGCATTAATTCCCAATTCGGCCCGGCTGACCGCGCAGCGCGGCACGGTACCTCGCACGGGACGCATCGCCCCTCAGCGCAGAGCTCCAGGCGGCCGGGATGACGTTTGAGCGCTGCCGCTGCCGCTGCAGCGGGGAGTTGCCTCCCTCCGGTGGACACGACGAGTAAATACACCAGCAATCGCACTTGGAATTTTTTTTCCTTCTTTTTTTATAGCTTTCATAATGTACCGGGCGCGGACGCAAACCCACGCCCGGCAGGAGAGCTCGGAGGGCGGGTAGGCTTTCAAGGAAGCCCCGCCGGCCGGTCCCACCCAGAATTTTTATATTTTTTTTTAGCTTACATGATGTACCGGGCGCGGACGCAAACTCACGCCCGGCAGGAGAGCCCGGAGGGCGTGTAGGCTTTCAAGGAAGCCCCGCCGGCCGGTCCCACTCGCACTTAGATTTTTTTTTTGTTTGTTTTAATTATTATTATTTATTTATTTATTTCTCGCGCGGGCGAGATGGCCGAAAAAAGCTCCAGGAGAGCGGATGGACGCTTTTTAAGCACCGCGGAGGAGAAGATGGTGCCACATTTATGATTAATATTAGACTTCCAGCGGGCCGCGAGCGCACCGAAAGTGGTCCGGGGACACTCTGGGCCGGCTCAGCGCGGTGCTGGGCCCACCGGTAGGCCGTGCACAGGCGTGAGATGGCCGAAAAAAGCTCCATGAGAGCGGATGGACGCTTTTTAAGCACCGCGGAGGAGAGGATGGAGCCACATTTATGATTAATATTAGACTTCCAGTGGGCCGCGAGCGCACCGAAAGCGGTCCGGGGGACACTCTGGGCCGGCTCCACGCGGTGCCAGGCTCACCGGAAGGCCGTGCGCACGCGTGAGATGGCCGTAAAAAGCTCCAGGAGAGCGGATGGACGCTTTTTAAGCACCGCGGAGGAGAAGATGGAGCCATATTTATGATTAATATTACACTTCCAGCGGGCCGCGAGCGCACCGAAAGCCTTCCGAGGACACTCTGGGCCGGCTCAGCGCGGTGCTGGGCCCACCGGTCGGCCGTGCACACGCGTGAGATGGCCGAAAAAAAGCTCCAGGAGAGCGGATTGACGCTTTTTAAGCACCGCGGAGAAGATGGAGCCACATTTATGATTAATATTAGACTTCCAGCGGGCCGCGAGCGCACCGAAAGCCGTCCGAGGTCACTCTGGGCTAGCTCAGCGCGGTGCTGGGCCCACCAGTAGGCCGTGCACACGCGTGAGATGGCCGAAAAAAGCTCCAGGAGAGCGGATTGACGCTTTTTAAGCACCGCGGAGGAGAAGATGGAGCCACATTTATGATTAATATTAGACTTCCAGCGGGCCGCGAGCGCACCGAAAGCGGTCCGGGGACACTCTGGGCCGGCTCCACGCGGTGCCAGGCTCACCGGGAGGCCGTGCGCACACGTGAGACGGCCGAAAAAAGCTCCAGGAGAGCAGATGGACGCTTTTTAAGCACCGCGGAGGAGAAGATGGAGCCATATTTATGATTAATATTAGACTTCCAGCGGGCCGCGAGCGGCTCGGCTGACGGCGCACCGCAACCTGGTACCGCGCACGGGACAAAACACGGCCCGCGCAGAGTTCCAGGCGGCCGGGAAGACCTTTAAGCGCTGCCGCTGCAGCTGCGGCGGGGAGTTGCCTCCCTCCGGTGGACACGACGAGTAAATGCACCAGCAATCGCACTTAGAATTTTTGTTTTCTTCTTTTCAGCTTCCATAATGTACCGGGCGCGGACGCTAACCCACGCCGGGCAGGAGAGCTCGAAAGGCGGATAAGCATTCAAGGAAGCCCCGCCGGCCGGTCCGCGGGCCAAATAGGGTTCTATAAAGTACCGGGCGCGGTCTCTTACTCAAGCCCGGCAGGAGAGCTCGGAGGGCGGATTGGCTTTCAAGGAAGCCCCGCCAGCCGGTCCGCGGGCCAAATAGGGTTCCATAAAATACCGGGCGCGGTCTCTTACGCAAGCCCGGCAGGAGAGCTCGGAGGGTGGAGTTTCTTTCAAGGAAGCCCCGCCAGCCGGTCCGCGGGCCAAATAGGGTTCCATAAAGTACCGGGCGCGGTCTCTTACTCAAGCCCGGCAGGAGAGCTCGGAGGGCGGACTGGCTTTCAAGGAAGCCCCGCCAGCCGGTCCGCGGGCCAAATAGGGTTCCATAAAGTACCGGGCGCGGTGGTCTCTTACTCAAGCCCGGCAGGAGAGCTCAGAAGGCGGACTGGATCTCAAGGAAGCCCCGCCAGCCGGTCCGTGGGCTAAATAGGGTTCCATAAAGTACCGGGCGCGGTCTCTTACTCAAGCCCGGCAGGAGAGCTCGGAGGGCGGACTGGCTTTGAAGGAAGCCCCGCCAGCCGGTCCGCGGGCCAAATAGGCTTCCAAAAAGTACCGGGCGCAGTCTCTTACTCAAGCCCGGCAGGAGAGTTCGGAGGGCGGACTGGCTTTCAAGGAAGGCCCACGGGCCAAATAGGGTTCCATAAAGTACCGGGTGCGGTCTCTTACTCAAGCCCGGCAGGAGAGCTCGGAGGGCGGACTGGCTTTCAAGGAAGCCCCGGCAGCCGGTCCGCGGGCCAAATAGGGTTCCATAAAGTACCGGGCGCGGTCTCTTACTCAAGCCCGGCAGGAGAGCTCGACAGGCGGACTGGCTTTCAAGGAAGCCCCGCAAGCCGGTCCGCGGGCCAAATAGGGTTCCATAAAGTACCGGACGCAGTCTCTTACTCAAGCCCGGCAGGAGAGCTCGGAGGGCGGACTGGCTTTCAAGGAAGCCCCGCCAGCCGGTCCGCGGGCCAAATAGGGTTCCATAAAGTACCGGGCGCGGTCTCTTACTCACGCCCGGCAGGAGAGCTCAGAAGGCGGACTGGATCTCAAGGAAGCCCCGCCAGCCGGTCCGCGGGCCAAATAGGGTTCCATAAAGTACCGGGCGCGGTCTCTTACTCAAGCCCGGCAGGAGAGCTCAGAAGGTGGATAAGCTTTCACGGAAGCACCGCCGGCCGTTGTAAATGAATGGGCTTTGGCACTTAGTGCATTTTCCCCCAGCGGCACTGCCAGGCTGCTGGGCGCCCACTGCCACGGCTCGGGCCTATTCTACGGAGGGGCTTGGGGCCGGTGGCGGTCGCCTTGTGGCGGCCGGGGGGTGGCGGTCGGAGCTGGCGCTTGGGGCCGGTGGCGGTCGCTTTGTCGCGGTCGCTTTGTGGCGGTCGGGGGGTGGCGGTCGGGGGGTGGCGGTCGGGGCTGGCGCTTGGGGCCGGTGGCGGTCGCCTTGTGGCGGTCGGGGGGTGTCGGTCGGGACTGGCGCTTGGGGCCGGTGGCGGTCGCCTTGTGGCGGTCGCCTTGTGGCGGTCGCCTTGTGGCGGTCGCCTTGTGGCGGTCGCCTTGTGGCGGTCGGTGCTGGCGCTTTGGGTTGGTGCTTGGGGCTGGTGCTTGGGGCTGGTGCTTGGGGCTGGTGCTTGGGGCTGGTGCTTGGGGCTGGTGCTTGGGGCTGGCGTCCGCCTATAGTGGTTTAATTTCGGGAGGAAGATTGATTTTCGTCCCAAGCCCGCCGCTGGAGAAAATTTTAGGTACCAGGAGTGGATTTTTTTTGTCCACTCAGGAGGGGGACGTTGACTGGTTTGGTGTCCGGGGGAAAGTGCTCTTTTCTCGGCCA